>NW_022437357.1:37067-61812 GCF_009761245.1 Sapajus apella
ACACACACACCAATATTTGTAGAATGCAATTCTGAGCCAGGTGCTTTCATTTACTACCATTTTCTAGTTGCTCACTTGGCCTCCTGGAGTACAAGCAGGCTCTGCCCTATGAATGGGGCCCTTGAAGTTTGGAGGAATAGTGACAGCACAGGCAGCAACAATTTTGGGCAATTTCAGAAATACAGCATTTTCCCTTAACCACAGTTTAGCAAGCTAATTCTTCCACTACTAAATTCAGGAGTATTTCAACGATATTCTCTTCCATCACTGATCTTCATATTAGTTATACAGTAAAATAGCTGAGAATACATTATACTGGTACAACTATCTTATATTAACACATACTTCATTCTAGGAGCTGTCCATAAAAGGGTATCACAAGAGTGACAGAGGATTGAGAGAGGAGATGAATGTTCACATATTTATTCAACAGACATGTGCCCATGATCTCTCTGTGCCAGGCACTTTGCTGTGCACTTACTATGTGAAGCCATTTGTGGTGATTGTAAAAATGAAGAGGTGTGAAAGAATTTTGGTGGCAGGCTCCTAGCATTACAACTTTGCATGTTGAAAATGTTCCTTAGGGAATAATTGTAGTTACTTAGCCTTCCTCTTGACTCTAGTCCTGCTGCTAGGAAATAAACATCTACTGCTCTGGGCTTGAAAAACAACCATGGAAAATGCCTTTATGCTTCCTGTTCTCCCCCTTATTTTTAAAAAGACCATGGTATTGTCAAATGTACAAAGTGGAGAGAAGATTTTAATTCATAGGTTCAATGGAAGAGGCTTAAGCTCAAAAGCTTAGCTCAGCCATTAGACTCCTTAGACTCAGTGTTCCAAAAGAGAGTGAGATGTAATGGGAAGAGGGAAAGGGAGGATATTGACTGGGGTTCTTTTAGTTTTTTTGGGTAATCATAAGAGTTGCAATTGGGAGGAAAAGTTTGGATGTCACTGCATTTCTAAGTTACATTTTTAACATCTCTATGAAGTAATATGCTGGAGGCAGCTTGTAGAGGCTCTCAAGAGCTGAAGGTGCACATCTCTTCCCAACTCTGAAGTCAGTGACTTTGTGTTGATATTTCCAAATTGGCGATATTAGGGATATTTATTCCATAGGAACTGGAAAATGCTGTAAATCAGGGATGGCCTTTTCCTCACCCCACAGAACTCGTTGTTAACCATTTACCAACATATCACTGGCTGGAAGGGATTTAGGATCTCAGTGAAGCATCCTACCACATCTAACCACACTGTGACCAGTTTCAGCAATCAGCACTTGGATGCTGTTACAATGTAAATCCAATCTAAATCACTCACAGTCACTGAGAAACTCGGTGACTGCAGTTGCTGTATCAATAACACACAGACAAGTAATATGTGAATTGTTAATTTGCATAACACTCAGATTATTGGTATAAATGAAAGAGAAGAAAAATCACAACTATTTTAGAAATAGCATTAGATGATACACATTATTGTACATAACAGCATTGATATTAAAGGGATTTTTTTTTATGAATGAAATACTAGTTTAATATTAAAACAATGCCAAAATACCATTATTCACACTAGCAAAAAAATAAAGCTAATTACCAATATAGGTAAGGGTTAAAGGAAACAGACTTTCTTATATATTGATTTGTTCTTTGGAGTTTAAGTTGGCACAGCCTTTTTAAAAAAAATTTTATTGCATTTTAGGTTTTGGGGCACATGTGAAGAACATGCAAGGTTGTTGCATAGGCACACACATGGCAGTGTGATTTGCTGGCTTCCTCCCCATCACCCACATCTAGCACTTCTCCCCATCCTATCTGTCCCCAACTCCCCTCCCCCTGCTGTCCCTCCCCTATTTCCCCCCAACAGACCCCAGTGTGTAGTGCTCCCCTCCCTGTGTCCATGTGTTCTCATTGTTCAACACCCGCCTATGAGTGAGAACATGCAGTGTTTGATTTTCTGCTCTTCTGTCAGTTGGCTGAGAATGATGGTTTCCAGGTTCATCCATGTCCCTACAAAGGACACAAACTCATCGTTTTTGATGGCTGCATAATATTCCATGGTGTATATGTGCCACATTTTTCCTGTCCAGCCTATCGTCGATGGGCATTTGGGTTGTTTCCAGGTCTTTGCTATTGTAAACAGTGCTGCAATGAACATTCGTCTGCACGTGTCCTTATAGTAGAACAATTTATAATACTTTGGATATATACCCAGTAATGGGATTGCTGGGTCAAATGGAACTTCTATTTCTATGTCCTTGAGGAATCACCACACTGTCTTCCACAATGGTTGAACTAATTTACACTTCCACCAACAGTGTAAAAGCGTTCCTATTTCTCCACATCCTCTCCAGCATCTGTTGTCTGCAGATTTCTTAATGATTGCCATTCTAACTGGCGTGAGATGGTATCTCAATGTTGTTTTGATTTGCATTTCTCTGATGACCAGTGATGATGACCATTTTTTCATATGTTTGTTGGCCTATGTATGTCTTCTTTTGTAAAGTGTCTGTTCATATCCTTTGCCCACTTTTGAATGGGCTTGTTTTTTTCTTGTAAATCTGTTTTATTTCTTTGTAAATTCTGGATATCAGCCCTTTGTCAGATGAGTAAACTACAAAAATTTTTTCCCATTATGTTGGTTGCCAATTCACTCTAACGACTGTTTCTTTTGCTGTGCAGAAGCTGTGGAGTTTGATTAGGTCCCATTTGTCTATTTTGGCTTTTGTTGTCAATGCTTTTGGTGTTTTGATCATGAAGTCCTTGCCTACACCTATGTCCTGAATGGTTTCGCCTAGATTTTCTTCTAGGGTTTTTATGGTGTTAGGTCTTATGTTTAAGTCTTTAATCCATCTGGAGTTAATTTTAGTGTAAAGTGTCAGGAAGGGGTCCAGTTTCTGCTTTCTGCACATGGCTAGCCTGTTTTCCCAACACCATTTATTAAACAGGGAATCCTTTCCCCATTGCTTGTTTTTGTCACGTTTGTCAAAGATCAGATGGTTGTAGTTATGTTGTGTTGCCTCCAAGGCCTCTGTTCTGTTCCATTGGTCTATATCTCTGTTTTGGTACCAGTACCATGCTGTTTTGTTTACTGTAGCCTTGTAGTATAGTTTGAAGTCTGGCAGTGTGATGCCTCCTGCTTTGTTCTTTTTGCTTAGAATTGACTTGGCTATGCAGGCTCTCTTTTGCTTCCATATGAAGTTTAAGGTGGTTTTTTCCAATTCTGTGAAGAAGGTCATTGGTAGCTTGATGGGGGATAGCATTGAATCTGTCAATTACTTTGGGCAGTATGGCCATTTTCACGATATTTATTCTTCCTAACCATGAACATGGAATGTTTCTCCATCTGTTTGTGTCCTCTCTTATTTCGTTGAGCAGTGGCTTGTAGTTCTCCTTGAAGAGGTCCTTTACATTCCTTGTTAGTTGTATTCCTAGGTATTTTATTCTCTTTGTGACAATTGTGAATGGAAGTTTGTTCTTGATTTGGTTCTCTTTAAGTCTGTTATTGGTGTATAGGAATGCATGTGATTTTTGCACATTGATTTTGTATCCTGAGACTTGGCTGAACTTGTTTATCAGTTTCAGGAGGTTTGGGGCTGAGACGATTGGGTCTTCTAGATATACAATCATGTCGTCTGCAAATAGAGACAATTTGACTTCCTCCTTTCCTATTTGAATACCCATTATTTCTTTTTCTTGCCTGATTGCTCTGGCTAGAACTTCTAATACTATATTGAATAGGAGTGGTGAGAGAGGGCATCCGTGTCTGGTGCCACATTTCAAGGGGAATGCTTCCAGTTTTTGCCCATTCAGTATGATATTGGCTGTTGGTTTGTCATAAATAGCTTTTATTATTTTGAGATAGGTTCCATCGATACCTAGCTTATTGAGTGTTTTTAGCATAAAGGGCTGTTGAATTTTGTCAAAGGCCTTCTCTGCATCAATTGAGATAATCATGTGGTTTTTGTCTTTGGTTCTGTTTATGTGGTGAATTACGTTTATAGACTTGCGTATGTTGAACCAGCCTTGCATCCCCGGGATGAAGCCTACTTGATCATGGTGGATAAGCTTTTTGATGTGCTGTTGCAATCGGCTTGTCAGTATTTTATTGAAGATTTTTGCATCTATGTTCATCATGGATATTGGCCTGAAGTTTTCTTTTCTTGTTGAGTCTCTGCCACGTTTGGGTTTTGGCATCAGGATGATGTTGGTGTCATAAAATGATTTGGGAAGAATTCCCTCTTTTTGTATTGTTTGGAATAGTTTCAGACGGAATGGTACCAGCTCCTTTTTGTATGTCTGGTAGAATTCGGCTGTGAACCCGCCTGGACCTGGGCTTTTTTTGGGTGGTAAGCTCTTAATTGCTGCCTCAACTTCAGACCTTGTTATGGGTCTGTTCAGGGTTTCGGCTTCTTCCTGGTTTCGGCTTCGGAGGAGACAAGTGTCCAGGAATTTATCCATTTCTTCCAGGTTTATTAGTTTATGTGCATAGAGTTGTTTGTAATAATCTCTGATGATATTTTGAATTTCTGTGGAATCTGTGGCGATATCCCCTTTATCGTTTTTTATTGCATCAATTTGGTTATTCTCTCTTTTCTTTTTTATTAATCTGGCTAGTGGTCTGTCTATTTTGTTGATCTTTTCTAAAAAACAGCTCCTGGATTTATTGATTTTTTGAAGGATTTTTTGTGTCTCTATCTCCTTCAGTTCTGCTCTGATCTTAGCTATTTCTTGTCTTCTGCTAGACTTTGAGTTTTGTTGATCTTGCTCCTCTAGCTCTTTCAGTTTTGACGATAGAGTGTCAATTTTTGATCTCTCCTTGCTTCTCATGTGGGCACTTATTGCTATATATTTTCCTCTAGATACTGCTTTAAATGTGTCCCAGAGATTCTGCTATGTTGTGTCTTCATTCTCGTTGGTTTCGAAGAACATCTTTATTTCTGTCTTCATTTCATTGTTTATCCAGTCAACATTCAAGAGCAAGTTGTTCAGTTTCCATGAAGCTGTGCGGTTCTGGGTTAGTTTTTGAATTCTGAGTTCTAACTTGATTGCACTGTGGTCTGAGAGACTGTTTGTTAGGATTTCCGTTCTTTTGCATTTGCTGAGGAGTGATTTACTCCTAATTATGTGGTCAATTTTAGAGTAGGTGTGATGTGGTGCTGAGAAGAATGTATATTCTGTGGCTTTGGGGTGGAGAGTTCTGTAAATGTCTCATAGGTTTGCTTGGCCCAGGTCTGAGTTCAAGTCCTGGATATCCTTGTTAATTTTCTGTCTGCTTGATCTGTCTAATGTTGACAATGGGGTGTTAAAGTCTCCCACTATTATTGTGTGGGAGTCTGAGTCTCTTTGTAAGTCCTTAAGAACTTGCCTTATGTATCTGGGTGCTCCTGTATTGGGTGCATATATATTTAGGATCGTTAGCTCTTCTTGTTGCATTGATCATTTTACCATTATGTAATGTCCCTCTTTGTCTCTTATGATCTTTGTTGCTTTAAAGTCTAATTTATCAGAGATGAGATTTGCAATGCCTGTCTTTTTTTGCTCTCCATTTGCTTGGTAAATCTTCCTCCATCCCTTTATTTTGAGCCTTTGTGTATCCTTGCATGTGAGATGGGTTTCCTGGATACAGCACACAGATGGGTTTTGGCTTTTTATCCAATTTGCCAGTCTGTGTCTTTTGATTGGGGCATTTAGTCCATTTACATTTAGGGTTAATATTGTTATGTGTGAATTTGATACTGCCATTTTGGTGCTAGCTGGGTGTCTTGCCCTTTAGTTGAGCTGGTACTTGTTGATCCTTTATATGTGTAGAGCCTCTTTCAGGAGCTCTTGTAGAGCTGACCTGGTGGTGACAAAATCTCTGAGTACTTGCATGTTCCCAAAGGATTTTATTTTTCCTTCACTTATGAAGCTTAGTTTGGCTGGATAGGAGATTCTGGGTTGAAAGTTCTTTTCTTTAAGGATGTTGAATATTGGCCCCCACTCTCTTCTGGCTTGTAGGGTTTCTGCTGAGAGATCTGCTGTGAGCCTGATGGGCTTCCCTTTGTGGGTAACCCGACCTTTCTCTCTGGCTGCCCTTAGTATTTTCTCCTTCATTTCAACCCTGGTGAATCTGACGATTATGTGCCTCGGGGTTGCTCTTCTTGAGGAATATCTTTGTGGTGTTCTCTGTATTTCCTGGACTTGAATGTTTGCCTGCCTTGCTAGGTTGCGGAAGTTTTCCTGGATAATATCCTGAAGAGTATTTTCCAGCTTGGATTCGTTCTCTTCGTCGCATTCGGGTACGCCTATCAAACGTAGATTAGGTCTTTTCACATAGTCCCACATTTCTTGGAGACTTTGTTCATTCCTTTTTACCCTTTTTTCTCCAGTCTTGCCTTCCCGTTTTATTTCATTGAGTTGATCTTTGACCTCTGATATCCTTTCTTCTGCTTGGTCAATTCGGCTGTTGATACTAGTGCATGCTTCGCGAAGTTCTCGTGTTGCGTTTTTCAGCTCCATCAATTCACTTATATTCCTTTCTATTTTGTCCGTTCTCGTTAGCATTTCATCAAATCTTTTTTCAAGGTTCTTAGTTTCTTTGCATTTGGTTAGAACGTGTTCTTTAAGTTCACAGAAGTTTCTTACTACCCAACTTCTGAAGTCTGATTCTGTCATTTTATCACCCTCGTTCTCCCTCCAACCTTCTTCCCTCGCTGGTGAGGAGTTGTGATCCCTTGTAGGAGGAGAGGTGTTCTGGTTTTGGGTGTTTTCATCCTTTTTGCGCTGGTTTCTTCCCATCTTTAAGGATTTATCCACCTGTCAACTTTGTAGTTGCTGGCTTTTAGATTGGGTCTGAAATCTTTCAGATTGACATTCTGTTTGTTGATGATGAGGTTATTTCTGTTTCTTGGTTTTCCTTCTGACAGTCTGGCCCCTCTACTATTGGTCTGCTGAGGTCCACTCCAGGCCCTGCTTGCCTGGGGTTCACCTGCAGCAGCTGCTGAACAGTAAGGGTTGTTACCAGTTTTCTTCTTCTGCTATCTTTGTCCCAGAAGGATACCCGCCTAGTGTCAATCTGATCTCTCCTTCATGAGGTGTCTCTGGATATATAGGGGTCAGGGAGCTGCTTGAGGAGATGGTCTCTTCTTTATAGGAGCTCAAATGGTGAGCTGTGAGCTCTGTTGTTCATTCAGAGCTGCTGGGCAGGTACGTTTAGGTCTGCTGCAGCAGAACTCATAAACTGCTTTTTGTTCCCAGGTGCTCTGTCCCAGGGATTTAGGGCTTTATTTATGAGTTTCCGTTATGCTGCCGCCTTCTTTTTTTTTTTTTCTTCAGACCTGCCCAGCCCAGCAAGGAGGCAGCCTAGTCACTGTCGGCCTCTAGAGGCTTTGCTGAGCTGCTGTGGGCTCCGCCCGGCTGCTGAGTGAACTTCCCTGCAGTCCTGTTTATATGGGTGTAGTTAGAACTGCTTTGGCAATGGTGGCCCGCCTCTGTTGAGGCGGAGTCTCTCTGCTGTGGCAGGTTGCCTTGGCAACGGCGGGCTGCCTCGGCAACGGCAGGCTGCCTCAGCATTGGCCGACTACCTCCGTCCTGGCGGGCTGCCTCTGTAATGGCGGACGCCCCTCCCCCACAGAGCTGGACCGTCCCGGGTTCAGCTGCGCTTGCTGTGAAACTCTCAATCCAGAGTTTCTGGTTGCTGTTCTTTTGTGGGGGTGGGACCAGCCGAGCCTGATCGCCTGGCTCCCTGCCTCAGCTCCTTTTTTAAGTTTGTGTTCCAGTAGCCTGTTGAAGAGGCGCCGGGGTCTGTTTGTTTTCCCCTGTGCCCACTCGCTGCACTGGCTTAAACAGCAGCACTGGGGTTTGTGGCGCTTTTTTTTTTTTCCCCTGGAATCTACTGTCTTGGTTCTCTGCTCAGTCCCCTTTTTTTTTTTTTTTTTTTTTTTTTGAGACGGAGTTTCGCTCTTGTTACCCAGGCTGGAGTGCAATGGCGCGATCTCGGCTCACCGCAACCTCCGCCTCCTGGGTTCAGGCAATTCTCCTGCCTCAGCCTCCTGAGTAGCTGGGATTACAGGCATGCACCACCATGCCCAGCTAATTTTTTGTAGTTTTAGTAGAGACGGGGTTTCACCATGTTGACCAGGATGGTCTCGATCTCTTGATCTCGTGATCCACCCGCCTCGGCCTCCCACAGTGCTGGGATTACAGGCTTGAGCCACCGCGCCCGGCCTCAGTCCCCTTTTTAAACAGAGGAATGGGCGACTTACCGTGGCTCCAATCGCCAGCCAAAAGGGCACCCGGACTGGTGTATTTTGTACGGAGAACCGCTGCTCCGGGTCGCCAACAAAGCAGCCGCGTGGGGCAAAGCAGCGGCGCTGGCTGGCACAGCCGCGCTGGCCAAAACAGCTGCGCTGGCGACCGCGACCGTGGAGCTCCTCTACCTGGGAATTTCCTAGTCTGTGGGCAATAAAAATGCGGCGTCCACTCAGCCTCTGCACTTTCACTGGGAGCTGCAATCCTGAGCTATTCCTAAACGGCCATGTTGGATCCTCCCTCTCAAATGACAAACTTTCACAAGTTAACAAATATGGCAAACATTACGAAATCTAGAAAAACAGCGTAATTATTTTAATTAACTATCACACATTTTAAATATCATTCCCCTATACATTTGTCAGCATATTTTTTTATTGCCTCTTCATTATGATGGCAATATTGTAATATCAATCTCCAGAGAGAAAATGGAAAGCTAATTTTGTCTTTCCTCTTGCATAATGAATCAAATACTACTGCTATTTTAGAAAAGTTTCTTTTTCACTTCACAATTTGTAATTGCTCTTATGTAAACTTATGTAAATGTTTATGGTTATGATAAATTTACAGGCTTGTGAAATTTCCTTATGCAGGGACCAATGTTAAATCTCTTTGGATTAGCGACATTTTTTTTTTTTTTTTGAGACAGGGTCTCTGTTACCTAGGCTAGAGTGCGGTAGGTCAATCACCATTCACTGCAGTCTCAACCTCCTGGTGATCTTCCCACCTCAGCCTCCAGAGTAGCTGGGACTATGAGTGTGTGCCATGATGCCCAGCTAATTTTCTGTAAAGATGGGACCTCACTATGTTACCCATGCTGTTCTTGAGGTCCTGGGCTCAGGCATTTCTAAGCCAACCCCCTCAGCCTCTCAAAGACTGACATTACAATAATGAGATGGCCTTACGTCATTCTTTATCCACATTGCTTAAAGCCTTCTACTGGAATGGGGAGGATCTCATGTGGCTAAGGGGCCCTGGAGCTTAAGCATCATTTAGCTGTGGCAAATCCACCCCGTTGGTAATTGGCAAAGAAAAGTCTTTAGAGTTAGTTCTGTGCTCAAATTTGAACTTCACTGCATTTTAGCCATATGACTTTAGAAAAATCATTTGATTCTCTGAGCTTCAGTTTTCCCAATTCTAAAATGAGACTATTAACAGTTTTAACTTTATTGGATTTTTTTTAGGATTAAAAATAATAGTGTGTTTTCCCAAACTATTAGTTTCTTCCATCATCCTCTTCACAGTAATTTCTAATCTGAATTTGAAAAAGGTTTTTTGAAATCAGGTCTTCATGTCAAAATTAGATGGTGATTCAAAAAAAAAATTATCTCATCTAGTTATTCGTGAAAAATTTTGGGGACAAAATTGAGAAGATAAACTACATATGTTTTGCATTCCTAATATGTCCCAATAGCTTTCTCATGTATTACTTCAGCTCAAATATCTTGAGTCTCCTTGTCTACTCAACTATAGATACACATACAGAATCCAAGGATCCTATCTTTTCTTCTCACAACCAACGTCTAACACCATCTTGAAACATTTAAAGGTCAGTAAGAATTCATTAATAAATGAATGGTCTTATGTAATCCTACAACAACTCTGATAGGGAGAGTGACCTTGCTTTACAAGAAAGGTCTCTGACAGGTAAATTCACCTATCAATGGTAGCACAGCTAATAAGTCCCCCTCCAACCAAAGTCTAAGTTCATCCGCTTTCTTTTATACTTTGTATTCTTCACATTTCTTGATGCTCCTCAAGTCAGTCCTTATAGTTAGTCAACCTGCACACTTTGGATTGGTCACTTTGAAATGCTTCTTAAATCTTTAAGGATCACTGTCTGATATATTTCATTTATTTTCTAGTCAATTATAACATAACCATAACATAAGAAGAAAACCATGCATTTATATTGTGAAGACTTAGTGTGTTTTTTCTAAAAAATGATCACCATGGCCGGGAGCGGTGGCTTAGGCCTGTAATCCCAGCACTTTGGGGGGCCGAGGAGGGCAGATCACGAGGTCAAGAGATTGAGACCATCCTGGCCAACATGGTGAAACCCCGTCTCTACTAAAAAATACAAAAATTAGCTGGGCATGGTGGTGTGCACCTGTAGTCCCAGCTACTCAGGAGGCTGAGGCAGAATTGCTTGAACCAAGAAGGCAGAGGTTGCTGTGAGCCAGGATCATGCCACTGCACTCCAGCCTGGCTCCTGGCAACAGAGGAAGAGTCTATCTCCAAAACAAAAAAAGAAAAGATCACCATTGATTTTCATTGTTAAACTGTTTTACATAGATATCTTTCTATGTCTATTACTCTCTACAAATTCATTTTGATTGAGGAATGGGCATTTTCGTTAATTGAGTATCTTGCTTATGTAGGAATTACAATTCTACAGTTCATGCATTGCTACTTTTCTTAAAAGTATAAAGCACATTGCAATTACAGTGAATGTGAATTTGCTTTGATAATTTGAGATGCCTTCTTGAGTTCTTGTATCACAGAATTTTCAGGATGAACATTAAATGTGATAGTTCTTCATATACAGAAGGCAGAGGAGATAGAGCTGACAGGAATCAAGATTGAGTTTGTGATCTGACATGAATTTTTTTTTAATCACCCATGTCAGCTTGTTCATTTTTCATTTATATCCTCATCCATCATCAGAGAGGAAGATAAAATTATATTTTATATATCCCTTTAGATTTAGGATAAATAAGAATTACGTCATTATCTTATAATTAATCTTGGTACATCCATAGGTATCTGAGGAAGGCGTTAAGAAACCCAGATGCACAAAGTATGAGCTCCCCTGTCTTAGTTTCCACATATCACAGTGTCTTTCAGAGTTCCTACTCACTCCCCAACCTCCAAACATTAGGGTGCCTCTTATTTCTTCCCTCTTCTGTATACACCTACTCCACAGGTAGGGTCTTTTCAGACTGACTGTGCTCTGACAAAGCTCAACTTTATCTCTAGCTACACCCTCTCCTTGAAATGCAAACTCAGAATCAAACTGCCTACTCTAGAAATCAAGTTTGGAGGTGTATCCTAAGCATCTGAAACTTAAACTGAACCCCTGATTTATCACCTCTACTCTCCCATCCCTAGTCCTCTGGAGGTCTTTCCTGTTTCAGCAAATGACAACTCCAAATTTTCAGTGGCTCAGGTCCAAAATTATCTTTTAGTTTTCTTTTTCTTTCATAACCCAAATCTAGTCCACCACTTATCCTGTGGAGTCGATTTTGGCTACAGACACCATTACCACACTGGTCTACATGACCACCGTCTGTCCCAGGATGATTGTGATTGTCTCTCTTCTTATTTTTTTATTGTTTTGGGGGGGAAGCGGGACAGGGTCTTGCTCTGTCACCTAGGCTGGAGCGCAGTGGTGCTTTCATGGCTCACTGCACCCTCTACCTCCTGGGCTCAAAAGATCCTCCCACTTTAGCTTCCCAAAGTGTTGGGATTATAGTCATGGGCCTCAGTTCCCAGCCAGTCTCTTGTTTTAAAATGTAAATTGGGTCATGCAATTCTTCAGCTCCAAAGGCCTCAAAAGTTCCACCACTTGGCTCCATCTCTCATTATGCTCCAAGAATGCTGGCCCCTTGCTGTTCTTTCAGCCTGTCAAGCACGCTTCTTAAAGGCACTATGGTTTCCTCCCTTTGGAACTGTCTTTCCTCAGGTAATAACATGTGCTTCTTTCTTTCCTTCACTCTTCCGTTCAAATGTCACTTTGTCATGGAGGACTTAATCATCTTATATAAAACAGCAACTCCCCCCACCTCCCAGGGAATGGTCTATGCTCCTTTCTTGTTTTACTGTCCTTCATGTAACTTTTCAGTATCTGACATATCTATGTTTTAAACCTTTGTTTATCATTTGACTTCACTAAGTAGAATGTAAACAGCATAAGGACAGGGACTTTATCTGTTTCTTTATCTACAAACTCTATCTCAAACAGTTCCAGCCATAAAGTTGACACTCAATAAATGTTTTTTGAGTAATGGCCATCTCCCTGAATGAATTAATTGTAAGCAACTATAAATTATGTTTTTATACTAGCATGGATATATGGGTTTTATATATTTGACTCATACAGGATACCATAATTTAAGTTAAAATTAAAGCACAATTTAATAAGATCTGAAATATAAATGCTATAAACTTATAAAAGTCATAATTTTAAAGTGTAGTTATGGAAATTAAAATTATTTATTTTATTACCATTATTTAAAGAGTTGTATTCTCTTTACTCTCTGCCAGTCAATGGTATTAATATTAGCATGTTTGTCCTAAAAGGAAAATAATGTAATAGAAAATCAAGGCAAGTTTTGCCTGCTCCTGAAATGTCCATAGTGGGCCTTCCATATGCACTTGTTGAAACAAAGGCCCTCTAATAATTCTTTCCCTAGAAAGATTCCGAAAAAAGTGTTCATATTCCTCCAATCTCAGCATTACAGAATAATGAGCAAACAGTTAAATTGGCCCAGCTCTGGTTTCAAGAGAGATTTATGGTCTGTTAGTCCTCCGGAGGGACTATAAAACCACTGATGACATCTTACTTTGAAATCTCTTGTATTAAGTAAAGAGACGGGTGTGGTGCGCTAGTGAACTCTGCATGTGAGTGGTATTTAGGCAAGTTCTGTACTTCAAAGCAGAGTCCTTAACTCATAGGGAGGCTCTCTGCCATTAGCAAGGGATCTCACTAATGACCAGTGCTGCCTTCCCCAACACCCCCATCCTTTCCCAAAAAGATTCTTAATTTTATCCTAAATATATTTGATATGTTTTCCTCTATATTTTGCTTTGGGTTTTAAAAATTCACTGGCAGATTTTTATCTCCTCTGTGGAAGCATCAAGCTGCAGATGCAAGTCAGTCCAAATCACCAGAATAATACAAGATGATACAACTGCCTTCAAGTTCTAATACTTGCTGCAGGGGCCCAAGCCTCGTTTTAAACGTGAACAGTAGGGTGGCTGTGGCAGAGAACTGACCATTTACTTTCTGCCTCAGGTGACCCCCTTGTGATCTCTGACGCTGGGCAGAGGGAAAGGGAAAGAACTGCGTTTTGGGGAGAAGCATGCTTTCTGGGACACCGCCAGGTTTACCCAAAGAGCCCAGTTAAGAGCTGAATTACAACTAGCTCTAGAGTCTCCCTGTTTGGGGCCTCATTCTAGAAACCCCCAAGTCCAGCCGCGGCTTCCTCCACATCATGACAGAGAGAGGGGACTGGGAATGGACGAAGGAGCAGGAGTGGTGCTCCAGGACGACCCAGGCGCTCAAGGGAGAGGGTTTCTTCGCGGCGTGGCTGCACAGAAACTTTTTCCTCGCACTATCTGACTCCAGGACTGGACTGTGAGGTCTGCAACAGCTGGTGGGGTTCCGGTGGGGAACACATCCTCCGCCCAGCGCCAGGGCTGGAGCCTTGGGTGAAGCCGCCGCAACCCTGGGCTAGGGGCGGCAGAGGACTGGAGACAGGAGAGCGGGGAGGCCCCGGCTAGAGCCCCGGCTCTCCCGCCTTGCAGACGGGGTCCTCACCTGTTCCAGGGGACCACCTTCCTCTGGTAATCCCGCAGTGCCTCCTGGCTGACCAGGAGAGAGTCCTCGGGTCCCCCGAGAGGCGGCTCCTCCGGGATGTTGCACAGCGGGTGGGTTAAAGAGGGCCTGCAGCTTGGAGCCTGAGGCGCTGCGGCTGCCGCCGGCCGGCTCAGTCCGGGTCCCGGCTCGGGAAAAGTGCACGATCGTGCCGGGGTCTGAGGCGGCTGTGGCCGAGTCCGGCTCAGGCAGGGAGGCGCGGCCGGCGCACCGGCACCCCCGCGGGCGCTCCCAGGGCTGCAGCTGGCGCTACACTTCGGGCCAGAGGTGGAAGAAGAGGTCGGCAGAGAGCAGCGTGCCCAGCAGCAGCAGGGTCAGCAGGCGGCCCCGGCACAGCCCGGGCATGGCCCAGAGTGCGCGGGGTGGCGGGGCTTGCCTGCCGAGGGGGAGGTCTCCAGGGTGGGACCGGTCGTCCCGGGGCGCGGGCAGAAGAGGCGCCTGGAGTCCCGCTGGCCAGCTGGGGTCGAGGGGACCGGAATGCTCCCCGCGCGGGCTAGTGCCACGTGGAGGGGTGTAGCTCCTGAACTTGGGGACCAGGTGCACGGAGCGCCTGGGCTCTCGGTGTCAGCGGGCGTTGCTTCTCCGCGCCAAGAAAGCCGAGGGAATCGGGTTTCCGCTTCTTGCGCCTTTTCTCCTCTGCGCCCGCCCGTCCGGGCGCCCGCGGCAGGTAAAGGGCCCAGGGTCTCGGGCACCGGCTGTCACGGCGGGCGGACGGGCGATGGGGCAGGGGGCAACCTCGAAGAGCCACGCGGAGGGAGGCGTAGGCAACCGGCTTCGGAGCCGGGGGAGTCTCTCCCGAGGATGCTGTCGCTCTGCGGTGGCTGCGGTGACTGCTCCCGCAACTCCTTCTGCCGGCGGCGGGGACGCCAGTGCTCTTGGGCTGGCACGGACGGCGGGAGTGGGGAGTTAGCGAAGCAGGAGCGGCTCCGAGGTAGCTCGTCTGCGCGCCTGGACTCCTAGAGGCAGAGGTAGCGCGGGGCTTCCCCGAGCCTGGCCTGTCGCCTGCACCCCCGCCCATTCTCCGCCGGCACCTGCCTCTGGCGCAGCTGACGGCCAACTCCTGACCCGCGGCCGGCGCTGCCCTTGCACCTTGTCACCCACCCGCTGTCTGCGCCCTCCCTCTTGCTCAGGCCTCCTGCTTTCCCTGCCTAGTTCTCAGCCCAGACACTTTAGGGGACTCAAGCGAGGGGTCCGAAGCCTCTTTACCATTTATTTATTTATTTTTTTAAAAGATACCACAAGCCCCCTAAAACCCCCTTTTTCCTGTAAGCTTTGCCAAATGAGTATGGAGGGGAGAGGGGGGTGGCGATGTTGGTATCTTTTCTCTCTTTGTGTCCCCTTCAACCCCAACCGCCTGTAGAGCGCAGGACACATCAAGATTCATAACAACTACCTACCACGTGCCTGGCACAGGAAACATCCTGTTGGGGAAGGAAAGATCTTGACCTTTAAAAGTAAGGCATCTGTTTTACCTAGAATCCTGCTGATTTCCTGTTTGGAAGGAGTTTGATTCCAACTCTGCCTGTACTTTAAAAAGAGGAAATGTTTTTGCACTCAGGGAGGGAGGGGCCCTGATGACCCCACTCCGAAATTTTGAGTTTAGCTTGGTGTGAAAGTCCTCCACCCAAATGAATCACTGGAGGACACATTTAAGCTTTCTCCAATATCCTGTGATGTAATGTACCCGCCCCACACCCAATTTTCCTTTTGAGGAGGAGGGAGGGAGCCCTGAACTCCTGGCTCCTCTATTTAATGACCCCACAGTGTAGTAAAGTGCAAGTCTGACGGGAGAGGCGGCTCCACCCTGCTGAATGTTCAGGAAATCCACCAGGAGCTGCCTGCCCAGGCAGCAAAGCTTTCCTTGTAAGTTAATCGTGCTCTTTAACACCTCCCTTCCCTTGCTGGAATTAAGAACCCTCAGACATACTTTGCTTTGCGGGTTTAGACCAGAGTTCTTTTCCCCATGGTTCAGTGGAAGGTTTCTTAGGGACTTTGCAGCCTCCTCATCTGTAAATAAAGATAATGGTGGAAACTACCTCCTAAGGTTATTAGGAGACTTAATAAAATAAAATGAGCAAACTTACAATAGGGATGAATCTTAAAAACATTATCCTGAACAAAAGAAACCAGACACAAAAAAGTACATAGTGCATAATTCAATTTATATAAAATTGTAGAACAAACTAGTCTATGGTGATAGGAAGTAGAGCAATGATGGGAGGGGACCAGTAGCAGGGGAATTGACTACTGAGGGTACCAGAGAACTTTTGGGGCAAAGTGGTAATGTTGATATTTTGACTGTGGTGGTGGTTACATGGATGCACATGCTTGTCAAAACTGATTCAAGTTTAGATTTTAAATGGGCATATTTTATGGCAAATGAATTATATCTCACAGTTATCTTGTATCTTATATCTCATAAAAAATCAAACTCAGTGGCAAAAAGCAAAAGAAAAACCCTTAATTAAGGAGTTTTAGGGATTCAGGG
Source organism: Sapajus apella (assembly GCF_009761245.1). NCBI lineage: Eukaryota > Metazoa > Chordata > Mammalia > Primates > Cebidae > Sapajus > Sapajus apella. Next base: position 53,443 of record NW_022437357.1, read on the forward strand.
TTGTTTACAAAAGATGTCATATGAAAATGTCCAGTAAATTTGGCTGTGTTGTGGCCAAAGCATGTTGTCTTTGAGAAGTGGAATCAATGTCATGCATTTTGTATTAGGAATTATTCAAGGCACTCTGTGAGCAGTCTCATTTAATGTTCAAAACAATCCTGTGAAGTGGATTTTATTAGCCTTATTTTAAATATGGTACATTTAAAGATAAGCAGATATTTTGAGGGAGACTTATTAAATGTAGAATATAATTAGAACATAGACAATCCATTATATGATTTTATATTTCCATATAATAACTAGTACATTCTCTTATTTTTCCCATAAGTAGAAAAAAAATTGATGAATCAGGTGGAACAAGCCATTTATATTCTTCAGCAATATCATTTATATCTGATTATAAGAGTAACAATATTAAAAATATTTAAAATACTTTTATTATAGTTTGATATTTTCTACAGAAAATTCAGTACATTTATTATATTTTATAATATTAACCAAAGTGGATAAACATACAATAAATGGAACCTCAAAGTTTCAGTAGCAACTCAAAAGATAATTGAAAACAATTTAAGGATATTATACCTTTTAGACAAAAAGTAAAATTCTATAAAATTGTTATTTTTTTATCAGATCCATAATGGACTTAAGATTTCTTAACTCAGAAATGTCATCTTCTCAGGATAGACTTCTCTGTGTTTTTGACAGTAACTGCTGAACAAATTTTTAAATAACTTTTCTATTTCTTGAATTCTTGTTACAAATAATTGTTAATTTAAAAAGAAGTTTAGTAGAACAAGGATCAAGTTAATAGGTAATACAGAGTCAGTAAATATGCATAGAACCCTAATATCACAGTAGTTTGAATGCTAGTACTTAGTCTTGGGGCAGCTGATATAGGAAATGTCTTTGATCCAATTTCCCATGTGGAGTATTTGTAATCTTTGGGTTCAGTGTTCTTTTTCTCTGGGCTATATACCTCATGATCAGGTGCTTGAGGAATCACTCAAAACTGTACTGTCATCAAAAAATTTTTAGTTTTTTGCTTAGCTCCTTCTACTCTGCTATTTAGTTATCACCTCAAAACAGGGACAGAAGAATGCTAATCTTTCTCCAACTCTTAATGTGCATTTCCTTTGCGATTCACTGTCTCAATTTCTCTGTCCCTTTATTAGAAAGTGTTGAACTCACCTTCAGTTTATGTACCCTTAAAAAGATCTCCCACCTATCCACATACAGATTCTTCTCTCTCATTTTTCACCTTCCCATAATCTGAATAAAAATGTAATTTGATCCAGTGACTTGACAGTTAAATGAGAGACATAGATTGAAATCGGTATGCATAAAAAGCAGTCCTCATTTTAGTTTAAGGTTATTTCCAACTTTTTTTTTTTGCCTATAAGTCTCCATTCATAATGATAGTAGAATGTGAAAGGATAAGATGAAAATGAAACATTTTATGAAGTATGAGCAAATGATTTGAACATTCTCTTAAAAAGATGAGTTATGTGTCACTGTTCCAGAGCTACCAAGAACCCAGCCCATATATCATTGCCACTTAGCTGCTATGTCCAGAGATCAGTGTGCCAGATGCTTTACTGGATGGATGAGATGATGGAGCTGCTCTCCCAATCAGAGGAAACAAGACATAGATGGCATTCTAGAGGTGTTTGTTTCCAGTCACTCTTTCTTTCTGGAGGATAAGACTCGTTAGACGAGAAATGTAAATTTCTTATTTTTATAGTGTGAACATTTGCTTATCAATTTGTACCACTTCAGTGAATTGAATTTGCTGTGCTGGAAAAACAGGGATTGCAAGAGTTTGTTTGTTTTTGCTTGTTTTAGCCAGGTTTATCAGAGCTAAAATAATAATGGATCTCATGGTTAGGCAATTCCATTTTTAGACCAGGTTCAGTTCAGAGCAAACTGCAGTAGTTTGCTTGATTAGTCATTCCTACAGGTAAGCAGGATCCAAACACCAGAATTGTAGGCATCCTGTAGTTTAGAGTTTTATTTTCCTGTATTCTTATTAATTAACTAGGTTTGATATTTGTTGATCTCCTTTGTGGTAAATGGGACCTATATTTTGGGAGATAGAGGTAAAACCATACCACAAAAAGCGCTTATATATCAGCACCTTACAGTCGCATAGTGATAAACCCATTGATTCCTCAGCTTGTAGCTTGTGACTTCCAAATGGAGAGTCAAAAAATTTATCTATTTATTTGAGACAGAGTTTCACTCTTGTCCCCCAAGCTGGAGAGCAGTGGTGCAATCTTGGCTCAGTGAAACCTCTACCTCCAGTTCAAGCGATTCTCCTGTCTCAGCTCCCCAAGTAGCCAGGATTACAGATGCCTGCCACCACATCCAGCTAATTTTTGTATTTTTAGTAGAGATGGGGTTTCACCATGTTGGCCAGGCTGGTATCCAACTCCTGACCTCAAGTGATCTGCCCACCTTGGCCTCCCAAAGTGCTGGGATTACAGGTATGAACCATGTGCCCAGCCAAAAAATAAAATCTGTAACAAAATTACCAAAAAGTTTATGACCATACTATTTGGGACAAAATGTATAATGATGGCTATATTAAGGTGTATTCATCTGAACAATGACTGGAAAGTTAAAGCAAAAATGAAAAATGTTTCATTAAGATCATGAGATAGTAATGATTGATTAAAGAATTTTTATTTATATTGCTGTATCTTTTTTTCCCATAGAGATAGTGACCTGTAAAGCCTGATTTGCAGTGACAGCCCTTTCATTTTCAGAAGTTATAATTTAATTTGATATTTGTTAACCACAATAAACAGGGACAAACAGTTGATTTTATAACTGTTGATTGTTTTCCCATAGAACACTAAAGTCATGGTAGCTGGCATTTGTGTCACTGGAGCTTGTATTTGTGTTGCTATTTCAATTCTTTAGTGAAATCACTGGCAATATTCTGTTTACTTCAATAGCTAAATATTTTCAAGGCACTCCAATCTTCCTATAGAAAAACATAAAGATTTAGAGATATATAAACTGTGAAAGACTAGTTTATATATCTCTAAATTTTTATGTTTCTCTATAGTTATATTCATGGTTTTCTATTTTACCAAATCAATGGTTTAAAAAAAGGGAACTATAGAAGATAGGTAAGAAACACACATTAGATATTTCTCCCCAGTAGAAAGAATGTACAATTTTTACTTAGCTTTAAATGTTCTCTGTCCTAAGATCAAGTTCTAATTTCAACTTTTCAAATTGTTAGTCTATGACAAAATAAATTGTAGGAGACAGATTCACATGTCACTTACACTCCTAAAATTCACCAATGAAGACCTAATATAATTGCAGACATTTAAGAGATGTTTTGAGAAGGTAGGGAGGAGGGACCCTGTTCATTAGTGTTTCCATATCATCCTCTAAATCAGGAAGGAGAACTTGTGATCCAAAAGTGATCTTGAAAACAAGTCTCAGCCTCTTCCATGGCTGTAATAGAGGCCAGTCTTACTAAAGTCAAAAACTGGATTCACTGCTGTAACCTGTGAAGGCAGTAGGAGCAAAGGGCCTCGGTCTAACTGGTATTTATTGCTGTCATTGTTTTGGATTCCAGACCTTTGATAAATCTTTCCCAGTGAAGCAAACCCATGGTTAACTCTGCAGCAGTGAGGAAGCTATGGAAGCAGAGCTGCAATTAATCTTCACTGGCAAAACAAAACATAAAAAAACTAAAAGGAAGGCTTGCTTCTTGCAGATGTAATTTTAAATGACAGGCGGCAGGTGAAAACATTACCCTTAAAAAGAGAACGTATTTTGTATTATACACAATAACCAGGAAAAAGACATTATCAAAAAAGGGATAATTATTCATGCTGAAGTGAAGAAAAAAAGGTAGAATGTAAAAGACAAAATAGTTATAATTAAAAAGTAGGATGCTCTAATACTGACATTCAAATACGTGTTGTCAGGTGGCTTTTATTTGGGTGACAATATTCAAGGAGTACCAAAAACCCTTTCCTCAAAACTTTTTCTGTGTTATCTCTTAGAGGTACTATTAAATAATGGGAAATACTCTGTTTTAAGAAGCACCAAGTTCTATGCAATTGTCGGTTGGCAAGACATGTGTTTTAAGCATCAATTTCAGTATCTGAAAAATTCAGAGTCATATTAACAGTCTGCCAGCTGAGAGATCTGTTGCATTATATAGTGACACCTTGTGGGTCTGTAAGCTCTACAACTCGAATGCCTTTCAGTAGTGTGTCTTTAGTAACATCCTTTAACAGACCCTGCTTAACATATTCGTCATAACAGATGGCTGAAGAAAGATCAGTAGAAGATGATTAAGGGAAATAAAAGATAAGAGGAACCAAGCTCTTAATCTAGAAAAAACAGCATTTAGAGGTTGGGTTAATGTGACTTGGACAAGGTGGCTGTATCAGGGAGAGAGTCTAGGTTAAAGTAAAGAATGGAGGAAGAAAAAATCAGAAAAGGAGCAAAGGTAAGAAGAGGGTTATGCATGAATTAGTTAGGGAGGCATATATAAGAGGTGGGATGAGATATCAGAATTGATGAGTCAGCTCTGTTGGTAGGAATAGGCTTAACCAAGCCTCCCTCCCATCTCTTACTTGAGCTGTTACCAGTGTCTGTGAGTTATTATGCATAGTGCTTGTGGTCTGACTAGTACCAGTAAATACAGAGCTTTATAGATTTGGAAGGCAGATCTATCTTCTATCTTCCCATCTTTGTTCCAAATCATTTTCCTTTCTCAGAAGTTATGTTTTGAATTTAGTGGCTGCTATGAAGGTTGAACTCTCAAGGGAACCAAGGCAGTGTTGTATGTGGGACGTGGTTGAAACCTGGGCCAAGGTCCAGAAATTCTGATGCTGTGAATCTCCTTTGCCTGCCTAGAACCCCTGGGAGTTGCTAGTATTAAAGACTCTCAGCTGGAATATATTCTGCACATAAACACTTTTCATTGTGTCTGTTTCCATTTCAAATTAGTTGTCGGGTTGGGAATATTCTGTTACTAGCCTATCCCCTGGTGTTGTAATATTTATTCTACTTTTCTAAACCTGAAGCTTTTAATGAAACCATATATGGAGTGAAGCCTTGCTTCTATCTTCTCCCTCAACTCGAGCCGTGTTTTTTAAGCTTCAGAAGTTCTTGGAAACTTTATCTTGGGACATTCATTACTTTAAATTGATTTTCTATACAAGGAAAGTCCTCCTGGTTCTGACCCTCTGTCTGGTTTTTTTTTTTTGTTTGTTTGTTTCGTTTTCACATATATACCAGCTGTTGCCAGGTGGTAAAAAAGACAGACAATGAACTTTTGCTGGAGATAATTCAAAGCATCACTTTTCCCAACTTTGATTTCTGAACGAACGATGAGATTTTTGGTAGCCACTAAGGGGAGCCACATACCCATATTCTCTCAGCCTTAACATAATCCCTTTATAAGAAAGGGGAGATCATATTCGGCTTGTGGCCAGCACAAAAAGTACGTTGCCAAATGCTCTTGGAAATAAGGCAGCAATTTAAATCGACAAATTCATGGGTTTAAAATTTAAGCAATACTTTTATTTGACTTTTCTTGATTCTTTCTTCAGAGGATGTGGAAACTCATGCAGTAGGACTGCTATCTTTAGGGAGAAATGCATACTTCCAAAGCACTGTTCTAATTTCTTTCTTTTTTGCATGTACCTCTGAGGGTAGTAGCTGTGAGGCAGTTCAAACTTCAAACACATTGGTTTTGTTTAAGTCATAAGTACATTTGTAGACATTAGAGCACCCCTATTCTCTGGGAAGATTAGACAAACAGCATTAAAAGGCATATTTTAAATTTCATTTTCTTTGTTTTGCACCTCTTGGCTGTCTCCAAATTGAATTTATTTTTAGCTCCATGATCTAAAAACATCTTAAGTCAGAGTCAAGAGAGTACCGATACCTCTTGGGAAGTCGCGTTATATAGTGACACCATGTGGGGCTGTAAGCTCCACAGCTTGAATGCTTTTTAGTAGAGTGTCTTCAGTAACATCCTTTAACAGACCCTGCTTCACGTGTTGGTCATAAGAGATGGCTGAAGAAAGTTCATCAGAAGATGATTAAGGGAAATAAAAGACAAGCGAGAGGAATCAAGCTCTTAACCTAGAAAAAGTGTTTGGAGGTTGACTTAATGTAACTTGGCCAAGGGAAGCAGAAAGATGAGTAGTGGAGAGAAATATCCCATCACTGCTACTCACGTCAGTTTATAAGACTGGTTATTCTGTGTACTGTTTGAACACAGTGATAAAAAAGACTGAGAGAGTGATGAGATAAGATAAAGAATGGCATACCGCCTCAGGAACTGGGACTTACATTAAGAGTCTTCTTTTGAAGAATGGGGTCAAATCTATATTTAGAAATATTAGATGTGGGATTTAAGGAGGTTGTAAACCCAGCATCTGGAGACTTTGATTAATGTGATGCAAACGGAAGGTGAGGGCCTCTGAGAACCTATTGCTTGATTTGCCTGTGAGAAGGAACCCTCCTTTGATGAGACTGTGTAGTGATCTCTTCCTTTTCCCACAGTGCACTTTACTGAGTTTCAAAATCTTCTTCCTGTTTCCATTTAATTGTGTTATGATCTAGTATCTCTTTGGGGAATAATAATAAAAAATGTGGCCAGGCGTGGTGACTCATGCCTGTAATCCCAGCACTTTGGGAGGCTGAGGTGGGTGGATTACGAGGTCAACAGATTGAAACCATCCTGGACAACATGGTGAAATCCTGTCTCTACTAAAAATACAAAAATTACCTGGGCGTGATGGCAGGTGCCTGTAATCCCAGCTACTCGGGAGGCTGAGGCAGAGGAATCACTTGAATTTGGGTGGCAGAGGTTGCAGTGAGCCAAGATCCCGCCATTGCATGCCAGCCTGGGCGACAGAGTGAAAGTGAGACTCTGTCTGGAAAAAAAAAAAGAAAAAAAATAGAATTTTAATCAGATTAATGCTGTATGAGATTTATGTAAACTGTGTACATTATAGTTGAAGAAATATAATCTTTTTAAAGGAAAAAACCAAAATTAAAGGGTATTGTAATTCTGTGACCTAAAATTGTATCTCAATCAAACCCTTTTGTTTTTCTCGGTAATAAAAATAGTCATATCCTTAATGTTTGTAACCAGACTTAATTTTGCAAGTCAATTTTAATTAAAGAAGTGATTGGCCAATTGATTGTTCATCATAATTATCAATATATTATTTTTTCCTGCAAATCCCCTGAGTTTCAGGGAAAAGAAATATTATTTTTGTGAAGAAAGAAACAGGCAGGGTGAATGATTTTGGGGTAGTAGTTTGGGAAAAAACTTGCATTTGTTGAAAGTTTGCTGTGTCCCAAGCACTGTATTTATTCTTCCCAATAACACAATGAAAATCACACACATTTTACAGATTAGGAAACTCAAGTGCAGATGTTAAATAACATACACAAGCTTGTGCAGTGTTGGACATATAGTTAAAATAGGTCTGTGTACTACCGACATCTATTATTTAAAAAAAAATATTTTTAATTTGTACCTTTTAAGGTTTTATGGTTATTTATATAATTTTTTATTAATTTAGAGTGATATGTTCAGCAGTCTGAAACAAATCCGTATTTTCTACTGGTGTCTACTTACATAGGTAACCTTGCACTGCTATTCTTCAAAGGCTGTGCTGATTAACTGTTTAACTGTCTTCCTTTTCCCAGAATTCAGCCTTTTAGGGTTTATTAAAATTCTTACAGTGAAGAAATAAGTGTAGGTGTCTTTTTCAGGTGTCTGGTATTACCTTACTAAGCTTCACATGTAAAATTGAATTTGATTCTAATGAGCTTCTTCTTCCAGTTTCAGTGCTGGGTACTATTATGATATAGAGGTCATGGAAATCATACATGAATATCAGAGGAAGAATTAGAGAAAAATGTAATTTTAATTTCTTAACTCAAATATTCAATTGAAGCAGATATTTATTGGACAATAGAGAGAAGATCATGTTGAAGTTAGATGGGACAACAAAACCTGTTTTCATTTTAGGTATAGGGGAACTATTCACAGAAGCCAGAATGCTGTAGCAAGTGAAATATTCTTTTATTCCCTTACTATGTTTCTTGGATCATTCTCTTTATGTTATTTAACAAAAAGCTCTATTTTAACAAATGATAGCTTAGCAATAAGTAGAAGGTAGGAAATATTTTATTAAGGAATACACATTATTGTAGTTAAGAGAAATAATTTTAAATGACAACAAATTTTGTTTCCAATTTGGCTGGATCAGTGTCACAGCCTAAGCAATGAAATAGCAAATATGCCAACCATGTATAAAGATAAATTTTAAATTAGGCACAAGAAGAAATTCAAAATGACCTAGA
>NW_022437358.1:0-7740 GCF_009761245.1 Sapajus apella
CATATATATCAATTTTAAAATAGATTTCTACACATGTTATATATATATAATTCTTTTTTAACATTGTGGTTCCATATTTTAAACTGTTTAAAGCTTGATTTTTTGTTTGTTAACATGTCTTTGAAATATTTTCCTGTACTAGTCATGCAAGGAAATATAATTCAAGAAAATATCTACCAAGCTTTATTTAAGTGCTAAGTGTATACCAGATGGTACCATTCCCTTATGGGTTGGTGCTTAGATTGTTTCACATTTTCACCACTGCAATTAACAAAAAAAAATATTATTTAAAAAAAACCTTTTGCACATGTGTAAATATTTCTGCAGAATATATGCCTTGAAGGAATTGCTGAGTTAAGTATATTCACATTTAAAATTTTGGTAGATACTGCTAAATCAAAGCTCCAAAATTCCTTATTGCTTTGCTCTAACACATTAAAGTATATGAGAGTTCTTGCTTTCCCACACACTCACTCATAATACTTAATATAACTTTTATCAATGTGATGGATAAAGATTATATATGCATATAAGTTTAGTTGTTGAATTTTTGGTGAACATTGAGAAATGATCAGCAAATAATTACACTTGTACTTAGGTTGATTATATTGTTCTTAGTCTGGTTTTTCAATCAATACATTTTAAAAATTAGCTCATGGATTATTTTACTAAGTCTGTCAGTACAAATCTACTTCAGATGATAGTTGATGAGTAGAGGTTAGCCATAGGTACAGGTGCTAAAATTTTAGCTACACCAGTAGTAGGGACAAAGTGATTTAATATTTTGAGATTTTCTTTTTAAGATGTGTTATAATTTCTCTGTTAAATGAATTGTGGTTAAATAAGGGTTAACTGTAGAGTGTACATCAGAAATGATGAATCTGTCTGTCTCTTTCTTGACTTTATTTTAGGTTCAGAGACAAATTAAGAGGGAGGTACAGAGATTTCCCATATCAATCCAGTTTCCACACATGTAAAGCCACCCTCATTATCAACATTTCCTATCAGAGTGAAAATTCCTATACTTGTTACGATTGATGACCCTACATTGACACATTGTAATCACCCAAAAGTCAGTAGTTTACATTAGGGTTTACTCTTGGTGCTGTATAGTCTGTGAGTTAGGACAAACATATAATGACATATATCCACTGTTAAATTATCACGCAACTTTCACTAGCCTAAAAACCCTCTGTGCTCTCCCTATTCATCCTTTCCTTTAACCAATCCTTCCCAACCACTGGCAAACATGAATTTTTTTTTTTAACTTTTTTTTTAACTTTTTTTTTTAACTGTAGTTGGAATCATATGGCATGTAACCTTTTTGAATTGGCTTTAGTCACTTAGTATGCATTTAAGTTTCCTTCATGTCTTTTTATGGCTGTTTAGCACTTAATAATATTCTATTTTCTAATATACCACAGTTTATAATTCATTTACCTACCAGAGGACAACTTGGTTGCTTCCAAGTTTTGGCAATTATGAATAACGCTGCTCTAAACATCTGGGTACAAATGTTCATATGAACATACGTTTTCTACTCTTTTGAGTAGATGTCAAAGAGCAGGATTTAGTTTTCTACTCATATCATATGACATGAGTAGAAATGTATGAGTTTCTTTCTTTTGTAGGAAGCTGCTATACTGTCTTCCGAAGTTGCTGTACCATTTTGCATTCCCACTAATGACGAACGACAGTTTGTGTTGCTCCAGATCCTCACCAGCATTTGATGTTGTCAGCTTTCTGGATTTTCGCCACTCTAATAGGTGTACTGTGGTATCACATTGTTGTTTTAACTTGTGTTTCCCAAATGACATATGATATAGAGCTCCTTTCTATGCTTACTTGCTATCTGAATATCTTCTTTGGAGAGGCATCAGTTAAGGCCTTTGGCACATTTAAAAAGTTGTGTGCTTTCTTGTTGAATTTTAACAGTTCTTTGTATATTTTGCATAACAGTCCTTTAGCAGATGTGCCTTTGAAATATTTTCTCCCAGTCTTTGGTTTGTCTTATCTTCGTGACATTGGCTTTCACAGAGCAGAAGTTTTTTTTTTTTTTTTAATTTTAATGACGTTCAGCTTATCAATTATTTTTTTCATGGATCATACCTTTGGTATTATATCTAAAATGTCGTCACCATACCCAAGGTCATTTGATTTTCATGCACTTTATTTTCTAAGAGTTTTATAGTTTTGTATCTTACATTTAACTCTATAAGTCTTTCTAAGTTTATTTTTGTGAAGGGAATAATACCTGTGTCTAGATTCAGTGTTTTGCATGTGAATATATAGCACCATTTGTTGAAAAGACTATCTTTGCTTTATTGTACTGCCTTTGCTTCTTTGCTGAAGATCAGTTGACTGTATTTACGTGATTCATCCGAGGCTGAGAGCTGCTGGGCTGTGGAGATCTTGCGCAGGATGGTTGGCTTGCGGTGTGGCCTGCGAGAGCCGCCCCAAGCATCCCCGGTGGAGGAGGTCTGCAGCAAGATGCTGAAGCCAGACACGTGTTTATGAGGCGAGACCGCCACTGGGGGAGTTCTGCGCTCCAAGGGCCTCAGAAGTGTGCCCTGGTGCTCCAGGTGGCTGCGGAAGATCTCCTGGGCCAGCTGGGCCACCAGGTGCTTGCTGTAGAGGTCGCGCAGCTCCTCGGGCTGCTGGGAGAGGTTCCTGAGGATATCATCCAGGCGCCGCTGCTTGGTCACCACGTCGAAGGGCAGGTGCAGGAGCGCTTGCCCCATGCCCGGGTTCCTCCTCCGAGGTTGCGTTCCTTTCCGAGGATGCTGCCAAGGTCTGCAGAGAATTCACCGAGCGTGAGCAAGGAGAGGTCCACTTCTCTGCCGTGGCTCTCTGCAAGGCAGCCTAATGGTTTGTGGGAGGGACTTTGCTGTTTTCCTCTCTTCCCTTCAACGTGAAAATATATACCTCCCCATGCAGTCTAAAATGCTTTAGTACTTGTGAAACACAGCTGTCCTCCTTCCATCCTGCAGACATGCCTTCCCCTCAGCCACACCCAAGCACAAGCAGAGTGCACAGCTGTCCACTGGGCCAGTGTGGTGTGAGCTTCAGATGGCAAAGCATTCTCCCCAGTGTATGTCTTGTACCCAATATCTAATGCTTTCAATGGCTACTTTGGTTTCTGTTCGTAAGTTAAGACCTTGGATGTGGTTTGTTTGTCCTCAAAAGGAATAAAACTTTTCTGCTGATAAGAGATAGCCACAAAAAAAAATTTTTTTTCATGAAACAAATAACACAACCTCTTTTACTTTGTTAAATAGTATAATGCATAAAATGTTAGGTGAAATATGAATCATGGAAAATGCTGAATACTCTGATGTTGTCTGGAAAAGTCAACATGTGTATTCATGTAGTAAAGGCTTTGAGAATTGCTCCAGACAATCTTTTTATATTTGTTACTTAAACTACTGGAACCTACATGCTTTATGTGAATTGCAAAGCAATTCTACATTCCCAAACAAAAATATGTATTGCTTTCTGTGATGCCTTGAATAATTAATCAAGACTACATGAGCACAAGATAGGAGAGATATACACACACACACACCAAAGAAAATGCCTATGATTAATAACTACAAATAAAAAGATACACTGCCAATTCAACCATGGTACCTGTTTTCTTATCACAGGTATTTTACCTTATGCTTCTTGAAAGACACATTTTCATGGAATTTTATCACACATTACTTCTGTGCATTTCTAAAACTAAAAACTATAAGTGAAATAGGTTGGATAAGTTATTCCTGAAGAATTATTTATGTTTAGGGTTTGAACTTTGAAATTTCTTTTTACCCAGATTCACAGGGGGAAAACTGGAGAATGGAGGCTACATGTGAAGGAAGGCTTGGCAGAAAGCTCGAAGGAAATTGGATTTTTACAGCTCCATGAGATTGCACCACTGCACTCCAGCCTGGGTGACAGAGTGAGACTCTGTCTCAAAAAAAAGAACCTCCTGGGAAACAGCAGCCTACTTTTGGAGGGTAAGATGTGGGTTCGTGAAAGCCAACCACCAAGACAAAGCACAGTGCGAATAGGACAGACAATAGGATAGAGAATTTCACAGAAGACAGGTCAGCTGAGGGGCCTGTACACAGGGTGTTGAGGAAGCACACGCGGGAGCCAAGAGGCCTGCCTTGTGCCTGGCCCAGGCTTACCCCACCTCTGGCCTCACCTCCTCCAGGAAGCCTTCCCAGCTACCCAAAGCTCAGTCCGGTGGCCTTGCAGGTCCCTATAGCACCCTGAGCCTGCGCCTTGGTAGCGCTTCCTATGCTGTCCTTTGCTAGCTGTTTGCGCCTCTGTCTCATTGTTAGATTCTGAGCTCCCACGGGCGGAGACCCACTTATTCCTGTGTGTCCCCAGCCCAGTCCCTGTCACATTTGTTAAATGAAAGAACAATGAATCCCAACATAACGTCAGTCCACAGAACTGGCTACAGCTGCAGTGCTGGCCACAGACTTGGTTGTGAACTTCCTGGCACCAGAGTTCCCCTGGTCAGTTACAGTAAAATACACTGTGTGTGGATGGCAGAAGACAGCGGCTGTATCCCAAATGTCTTTTGTAGTTCTCTTTACTCTTTGCTGCTTTCTCTGAAATACCTATTACTGTATGTTGCTTTTCTAAATAAATGTATTGTGAAACAAAAAAAAAAAAAAAAAAGATAAAAAGATGCGGGGGTGGGGGGCGTCTCCCCGGCCTGTCCCGTCCCCGGCCGGGCGCGGGCTGAGGGACCCCCTCCCCGGGCTCCCGGGGGGCTGCCTCCCTCCCCCTGCTCCCGCCCTCCCTGCCGCCGCAGCGGCGGCTCCTCGGCCCTCCTCCTTCCACCCCCCTCGCCACAGCCGCCTCCTCCTCCTCCCCCCCCTCCCCCGGCCCTCCGCGGCGCTTTTGGCTTGGGGTGGCGGCGGGCGCCCGGGCTGAGGCAACAAGAGCGGCTGCAGCAGCTCCTGCAGCTCCTGCTCTGGTGTGCCTCGGCCGGCGGCGGCCATCAGCCCCCTCGGCCTCCGCTCCAGGTGGGGGGAGCTGCACGCGCCCCTCGGTCTGACTGACACCACCCTCCCCTTCGCGCCCTTCCGCGCGCCCCACGGCCCGCGGCCCGTGCCCAGTAGTCCGCCCCAGGCGCTCCTCACAGAGGAGCCCAGTCCGCCCCCCGGCTGCCCGCCCGGCGCTGCCCCGGCCCTCCCGCCCGCTTGAGGCCACCCGCGCCCGCCGCCGCCGCCATGGGCTGCCTCGGGAACAGTAAGACGGAGGACCAGCGCAACGAGGAGAAGGCGCAGCGCTAGGCCAACGAGAAGATCGAGAAGCAGCTGCAGAAGGACAAGCAGGTCTACCGGGCCACGCACAGCCTGCTGCTGCTGGGTGCTGGAGAATCTGGTAAAAGCACCATTGTGAAGCAGATGAGGATCCTGCATGTTAATGGGTTTAATGGAGAGGGCGGCGAAGAGGACCCGCAGGCTGCAAGGAGCAACAGCGATGGTGAGAAGGCAACCAAAGTGCAGGACATCAAAAACAACCTGCAAGAGGCGATCGAAACCATTGTGGCCGCCATGAGCAACCTGGTGCCCCCTGTGGAGCTGGCCAACCCTGAGAACCAGTTCAGAGTGGACTACATTCTGAGTGTGATGAACGTGCCTGACTTCGACTTCCCTCCCGAATTCTATGAGCGTGCCAAGGCTCTGTGGGAGGATGAAGGAGTGCGTGCGTGCTACGAGCGCTTCAACGAGTACCAGCTGATTGACTGTACCCAGTACTTCCTGGACAAGATCGATGTGGTCAAGCAGGCCGACTATGTGCCGAGTGACCAGGACCTGCTTCGCTGCGTCCTGACTTCTGGAATCTTTGAGACGAAGTTCCAGGTGGACAAAGTCAACTTCCACATGTTTGACGTGGGTGGCCAGCGTGATGAACGCTGCAAGTGGATCCGGTGCTTCAAAGATGTGACTGCCATCATCTTCGTGGTGGCCAGCAGCAGCTACAACATGGTCATTCGGGAGGACAAGCAGACCAGCCGCCTTCAGGAGGCTCTGAACCTCTTCAAGAGCATCTGGAACAACAGGTGGCTGCGCACCATCGCTGTGATTCTGTTCCTCAACAAGCAAGATCTGCTCGCTGAGAAAGTCCTTGCTGGGAAATCGAAGATTGAGGACTACTTTCCAGAATTTGCTCACTACACTACTCCTGAGGATGCTACTCCCGAGCCTGGAGAGGACCCATGCGTGACCCGGGCCAAGTACTTCATTCGAGATGAGTTTCTGAGGATCAGCACTGCCAGTGGGGATGGGCGCCACTACTGCTACCCTCACTTCACCTGCGCTGTGGACACAGAACATCCGCCGTGTGTTTAACAACTGCCGTGACATCATCCAGCGCATGCACCTCCGTCAGTACGAGCTGCTCTAAGAAGGGAACCCCCAAATTTAATTAAAGCCTTAAGCACAATTAAAAGTGAAACGTAATTGTACAAGCAGTTAATCACCCACCATAGGGCATGATTAACAAAGCAACCTTTCCTTTCCCTCGAGTGATTTTGCGAAACCCCCTTTTGCCTTCAGCTTGCTTAGATGTTCCAAATTTAGAAAGCTTAAGGCAGCCTACAGAAAAAGAAAAAGGAAAAAAAAGGCCACAAAAGTTCCCTCTCACTCTCAGTAAAAATAAATAAAATAGCAGCAAACAAACAGAAGTAAAATGAAATAAAAGAAACAAATGAAATAAATATTGTGTTGTGCAGCATTAAAAAATCAAAATAAAAATTAAATGTGAGCAAAGAAAAAAATTGGTCACTAGCTAATTTTTTTTTTTTTCAGTGTAGAGTCTTTATTGGCAGGTGTTAGGAGTGCAAAATAGCAAATACAGGGGAATGTGCAAGGCGGGCTCTCCTCCCCCATGTGAGAGTCCTGTAACCAAGCCAGTGGGGCAGGAATGTTGACTTGACTGTGGCAAATTTAGGCTCAGCACCCTCCAAAGAACAAGCTCCCAGGCAGGAGGGCTTCTTGAAATGCAAGGGGGAAAGGAGTGACACCCTAGAAGGGCCTGGGCTGTGACCCACTCTGGGCTGCTTGGCTCCTGTGCACTGCCCACCTCAACCCTTCAAGAGGAAGGCTTCACAGCTTAGGGTATCTATTTCAGAGAACCAGGCTAAACCCAGCCCTCCCCAAACCCAGGTAGCTGCCTCATGCCTCAGTGTCCCTCCCCCTAGTGATTACCCAAGTTGGACCATCAGGCTCGGTGGTGGCCCAGCCTAACCCAAAGTGACAAGTCCCTATAACATACCATATATCAGTCAGTGTGTGGGCTGCAGGCCCTCCAATTGTGAGGATCTGTCGGCCTCCCCCAGCAGGAGGCAGACCCAAGCCCCAGCCCAAGCCCAAGCCTCAGGTGCCACAGTGTGAGGCTCTGTATGCCTATGACGCTCAGGACACAGATGAACTCAGCTTTAATGCCAATGACATTATTGATATTATCAAAGAAGATCCTTCAGGCTGGTGGACAGGTCGACTATGCGCATAGTTTGCCAGGCAGCAACATGAAGAGCTGCTGCCAAAATATCCTAATTTTTCTATCCCTGGTGAAAGCTGCCCTGCTCTTGGAAGGCCCCTGAGAGAGGACCCCAGAACTCTCTTGACATATGGCTATGCTCAGAGGCCAAATGTACCATGCAATGGGAAGATTTATCTAGAGCCATTGTCTTCAGCAAAGTATGCAGGATGGTAGAAGCTCTAAAAAAAAAAA
>NW_022437358.1:7840-34063 GCF_009761245.1 Sapajus apella
CAGTGGTGACGCGGCCCCAGAGAGGCTCCGCATGCCCGGCCAACTGTCCGCCCCGGGGCTGGCCCAGAACCCGCCATGCCCGCCTGCCCGCTCGCCCTTTTTTTTTTTTTTTTTTGAGAAGTAAAACTCTTTTATTTTCACTGTCCAAACATCAGTCAATATACTGGGAGAGCCAGCGGAAACCCTCGCCATAGCCTTGCCTCTTGAGGACACTGCACATGAATACTTCCATGGGGTGAGCATTCAGCTCCTTCAGGGTCACATTCCCCTTTCCTGTGGTCTGTCCATAAGGATAAGTCCTCTTGGGTGGGGACTAGTTGCCTCTTTTAAGAGGTCACATACATATTTTTTTTTCTTCTTTTTTTTTTTTAGACTTACGAATTAACAAGGGTCAGGGAGACTACACCAGGCTGACGGTTTCTTGGCTCCTGGAACCAGGCCCAGCTACAGCAAACACAGGTAAACACGAAGGGGGCAGCGGGAAGATTTGGTCTTGAACTTGGGGGGTGGGAAAGTCATGATCCCCACGACTGGAACAGCAGGAAGAAGCTGCATCTGAGGAAGGCCAGGGCCACCCAGAGGGGCAGCTCTGCCCTTGGGCTTGTCACCAGGAGGGAAGGGAAAGAAGCCCCCTCCCTCAGTGCTGGGGAAAAGGCACTTGGCTGGGTCTCCTCGTGCCCTCTCCCCATCCATGGAGAACCGGGGTCCTAGCCGGGGTCCTTGCTTCCTTGCCCCTTTCAGGCGCGCAGAAGCCGGTCCTGGTCAAGCCTCTGGAAGAAGCTTTTGCCGAACTCATAGGTGCTGATCATGATGGCGCAGGAGGGGGCAGCCTTGTGATCCGAGGAAGGAAGCCTGCAAAGAGTCCCCTGGTGCCTGACTCGGCCCGGATCCTCTGCAGCAGCAGCCAGGTGGAGTCCACGTGCAGGGGTGTCACTCTCACAGCCTCCATCACTTCCAGTGCAACCTGGCGTTGGGTCTTCACCACATCAAAGGGTAGAGTCAGCATCCCTGAGATGCCACCAGCCACAAAGCTCATGCCCACAGAAGTCTGGTCCTTTGGCCTGAGCCCATTCAACCATCTCTTCACCAGCTCATAGTTGAACCAGTATAGGGCTGAGAAGGGCACATCTCGAAGGGCAGTGGGACCCCAGCCCAGCCACAGCGAGTGCCAGCCACCCTGAGCCACGGCAGTTCGAACACAGGCACCCAGCTCCCGGTACGACATGTGCTGAGCCTGCAGCTTTGTCCGCATGAGCTCCAGGGGGCTGATCACAGTCACGGTGCCCAAGCGGGCCAGCGCGCCAGCCACCATGGGTGTGTAGAGGTCAGAGGTCAGGGCTCGACCACACAGGAAGGTCTTGAGTTGGTCATAAGCAGTGAAGTAGATGGCAGTAGCTGGCACAGTCATCACCAGGGTGGTGGGGAGGCCGCTTCAGAGGGTCCGGGTGCCCTCTTGCCTCACGATCTTCACGAAGGCGTCCATGGTGCCAGTGAAGTGGGTAGGGTCTTGAAACCAGGTGGCACAGCAGTCACCATTTGGGCACAGGTACAGGGGCTCCAGAACACCATTGCAGTACCGGAGGCACTTCCATTTGGCATAGGGGAGGCTCCACAGTCTGGAGGAAGGCGTCAGCTCGCTAGGCACGGAAGGCCGCTGAGACTGCAGGCGAACCTTCACCACGTCCAGGGATGTCATGAAGAGGGAGGTGACCACCGCCCCAGCGCCTGAGGCCACCATTTGCTGGAGGGGGCTGATGCCCCCAGGGTCCTGGTCAGTCATTTTGAAGCTTCAATCCTGGTTCTAGGCTGGTGCTTGTCCGGCGCGGCACCCAGAGCCGGGTGGGCCCATACTGGCTCCGCTGCCTGTGCGGGGTCTGCGCGCGCTCGCCCTCACCGAGGCAGACGCAGAAAGCAGCGGGGTGGGCCCCGCCAGGGTGGGCCCCGCCCCCACACCGCGCCTCGAGACCTTGGCTTTTCTCACAACTGCCCTCAAGGGCACAAGTAAGGCAAGAATGACTGTTCTTTTTTTTTTCTTTTTTTTGGACCATGAGCATCAGCATCACCTGGGGAATTGTTCAACTTGCCTCTTAAAACCTGTGAACTCAGAAACCTTGGTGGGGGGCGGGGGCGGGGGCAGCTAGCAGTCTGTTCTAGTAACCCTTCCATGTGATTCTGGTGCATAGTAGCCTATGACATAATTCAAGACCAGGTGACTCTCAGATACTAATCCTCACATCATTTGTCTTCTCAAATTACCCTAGTCTTGACCATCTGGTGCCTGTTCTGCAATTTAACATTCTGCAGCAATAAAAGTGTTTTATTATGAAGTATTAAAAAAAAAACGCACTCTGGCTGCGTTTCTGGCCTCAATGGGCCCTATGGACTCACTGAGTGCTCCAATGGTGGCTGAGGGGTTGAAGATGATCTCAGCCCCATTGATGCTGTACATCAGCCAGTTGAGGGGGTGGTGTCGCCCGTAGCAAATGTTCACCGCGATCCTTCCAAACTGTGTCTGGAACACGGGGTGGCCCAGGTTTCCCTCCATGTAGTAAGTGGACTCGTTGAAATCACCCACTCTGGGGATGTGGTTCTTCCTAGTCTTTCCCAGGACTGCTCCAGAATTGGAGATCACCACGGCTGTATTCCATAAAACGTCCCCATGCTCGCTGTCTCATTCCAGGATGGGAGACACCACCACCATGTTATGGCTCTTCGCCAGCTTCTGACAGAATTTGGTGGTGGGCCGGTCTTCTGCTGACTCAGCAAATTCTGTCCAAGGAAGCTTCTCTCTCGTACAGAAGGCAAAGGGCATAGTCCACGCTTCCTGGATTTTTTTTTTTTTTTTTTTTTTTTTTTGGCAAACACATATTGCTTTATTTAGTGTTTCTCTGGATTGCAGAAGTGTCAGCAGTGGGCTGAGACCCCCGAAGGGCACAGAGGCAGCTGGGCAGCCCCCAGGCCCCTGAGGGCAGGGGTGGGGAGAAGCAGCAGAAAGAGGTGATGCCCCTGTCGCTCCTGCCACAGCCAGCCCCTTCCCCAGGCTCCCGTGCCAGGGAGGGGTCAGGGGCCAGAAAAAGCCCTACATCCTGTCTACCATGCCAAGGCATGGACCCAGGCAGAAGCGCTCTTCCCACCTGGCGGCCCCCAGGGCTGAGGGCTGGTGAGGGAGCCAGATCCACTCTTAAGAGACCTGTTTTACAGGCCCCCATCCCTGGGAGTGGCAGAGAGGCACGTGGAGGAGACTGACAGTCCTGGTTTTGCAGCGCCTGCTGTGTGATGTGGGCAAGCCCCTCCCCCTCCACCTTCTGCTCTGAAACATCAGGGCTGGGCTCAATGATCTCAAGGGTCTTGGGACCTCTATGGTCTGAGACGTCTTTCCCCACTCCAGCATGCCCTCAAAGAGGAATGATCATGACAGTGAAAAGGCATTCTTTTTTGTATTTGAGTCTCACTCTGTCGTTCAGGCTGGAGTGCAGTGGCATGATCTCGGCTCACTGCATCCTCCACCTCCCAGGTTCAGGCAACTCTCCTGCCTCAGCCTCCCGAAAAGCTGGGATTACAGGCATCTGCCACCACACCCGGCTAGCTTTTGTATTTTTAGTAGAGATGTGGTTTTGCCATGTTGGCCAGGCTGGTCTCAAACTCCTGACCTCAGGCGATCCACCCACCTCGGCCTCCCAAAGTGCTGGGGTTACAGGCATGAGCCACCATGCCCAACCTAAAAGGGCATTCTTTAGGCAGGAAGAAGGAGGCGGGCAAGGGTGGTCTCAGCCCCCAGGTGGAAGTCACAGTGAGCCGCACGAGGTACAGTGGGCAGGCAGGGGGATGGGTGGACAGACAGGCAAGGCGCCAAGGGAATGAGGAGGAGGGTGGCCTGGCCAGGGAAGAGGGCACCAGAGCCCAGCCCACCCCACTTCTCAGCCACATTCCCTGCCCTGCTGGAGTCAGAGAAAACACATCCAGCGTGTCCTGGGGTGGGAAATGGCTTTTTAAAAAATAGTTTCCTATAAAGCATCAAAACATCTCAGAGAAAACCTCGGCAAAAGTTCCCTTCTCTCAAATATTTGGCATCTGGCCACAGGGTAGGTTACCCCTCCACGTTACAAAATCCATTCATCCAAGGGTGGTATAAGGCAGGATGGAAAGGTGGGAGGGTAAATGGCACAGGGAGAAAAACAAAGTATTCAAATCAGTCCAGGCACAAGGACTGGCAAATGCTAGAAAATAGCTGCAGAAAAACCTGTGGTCCTTTCAGACTCACGGTGATGTTAAAAATCCACACACTGGTGTCGGAAACATTCTGCCTTACGTGGACCAGAGACAAAAACTCCAATTCCTCAGAGAGAAGGGAATATGCAGAGGGCCCTTGGCAGAGTGGGTCCTGCCTTCCCTAGCAGGGGGAGGTGAACAAGGAAAGAGCTGCTACAGCCTCCTTCCAATCCCGCCCATCCCCTTTGGATGGCAGGCAACTCAGTGGCCTGCAGCAGCCTTCAGTTTGGCAGGAGATGGATGCAGTGAAGGGAACTTCTCTGCAGAAGTGGAGCTGCTCAGGGCAGACTGCAGGTAGACTGTCTTGTGGAAGAGCCTGTTGCTTAAGAAGACCGCAGGTGGAAGTTTTTATTTTTTTTATTTATTATTATTATTTTTTACATGTGACCAGCACTGAACACTCAGGTACCTGCCACAAGTGAAGTTCCCTTCATATCCTTCTTTAGGAGAAGCTTGAGGGAAAAAAGCTCTCAGAAACCCACAGTTTCCATCAAGCAAACCCAGGATGAAAGCCCTGTCTACTGTCTGGAGTTCAACAGCCAGCAGACTCAGCTCTTGGCTGCGGGTGATGCCCAGGGCACAGTGAAGGTGTGGCAGCTGAGCACGGAGTTCACGGAACAAGGGCCCCAGAAAGCTGAGGACCTGTACCGCCTGGCAGCGGAGGTGGCCACCTGAGAAGTCCTGGGAGGCAGGCACAACGCTTTGCTGTGCTGAGCCCTGACATGAGTTGAATGAAGAAAAGCAAAGCTTAAAAAAAAAAAAAAAAAAAAAAAGAGTACTGCAAGTGCGGCTACGCGGGAGAGCCGAGGCCCACCTACGTCATCTCCTCCACCGTGGGCAAACGCTGCCCCGAGGCGGCTGACGCCAGTGACACTGGCAAGGAGACCTTGGTGGGCCATGAGCTGCTGAGCACAGAGGCGCCTCTCAAGCTGGTGAACCCGCTGAAGCACAGCGTTGTGGTGGACTGGGACTGCGTGCAGGACATCTGGGAGTACATCTTCCGCATGGCCATGAAGATCGTCCCCGAGAAGCACGCTGTGCTGGTCTCGGACCCTCTGCTCAGCCCCAGCAGCAACCGGGAGAAGTACACGGAGCTCATGTTGGAGGCCTTCGGCATCCCCGCCATGCACGTGACGTCCCAGTTGCTGCTGTCCATCTACTCCTATGGCAAGACCTCAGGGCTCGTGGTGGAGAGCGGGCACGGCGTCTCGCATGTGGTGCCCATCTCCGAGGGCAACGTGCTGCCAGGCCTGACCAGCCACGCGGACTACGCTGGGGGTGACCTCACCAACTACCTGATGCAGCTGCTCAATGAGGCGGGCCACGCATTCACTGATGACCACCTGCACATCATAGAGCACATCAAGAAGAAGTGCTGCTATGTGGCCTTGCTGCCCGAGGAGGAGCTTGCCCTGCTTCAGGAGGAGCTGCGCGTGGACTATGAGCTCCCGGACGGCAAGCTCATCACCATCAGCCAGGAGCATTTCTGCTGCTCTGAGACGCTCTTCAAGCCCTCCCTGGCAGGCAGCACCCAGCCTGGCCTCCCGGAGCTCACGGCCGCCTGCCTGGGCTGCTTCCAGGACACGGGCTTCAAGGAGACGATGGTCACCAATGTGCTGCTGTGTGGTGGCTGCACCATGCTGGATGGCTTCCCCGAGCACTTCCAGAGGGAGCTGAGCCTCCTCTGCCCTGGGGACAGCCCTGTGGTGGCTGCCAGTCCTGAAAGGAAGACCTCTGTGTGGACCAGCGGCTCCATCCTGGCCTCCCTGCAGGCCTTCCAACAGCTCTGAGTCAGCAAGGAAGAGTTTCAGGAGCAGGGCAGCATGGCCATCTACAGCAAGTGCTGAGCCTCAGCATCTCCACAGACAAGGCCTCCAGCACAGGGGGCCATGGGCAGCTCTATACACATTTACAGAATTTCACATAAAGCTTTACTCTGCAAAAAAAAAAAAAAAAAATTAACTGCTCAACTCATAAGTGAATACAGCTAAGTAATTTCTGGTCCCCTAAAAATAACCTCCTTTTAATTAAAAGTAATTCTTCAGATAGGTTTTGCTACCAATAATTGCACTGAAATGAAAGCAAACGGTGATTCCTTGTGCTTTTGCTGTGCTATAGGTTACTGTGCAGCTAGCAAATGTAACTAAGAAAAATAAGGTCATCCCGGGAGTGACTCAGAAACACTCTCTAAGGATATGCCTGCTGACACTTTTGTTAACCCTCCAATCTTCAGCTGGATTCCTCTTCCTGTCCCCTTTTCGCCAATCTCTACTCTGCCTTGAGACACGTGGAGAAAAGAAGGCCTCTTCCATTTGTTATTTTCTCTTACTTTTAGTATCATCTCACCAGTGGCAGAAGAAAGAGGTTCTTCCCACTTTAACACAAAATAAACTAGTTACTGTTTACAGATAACAGTAACTAGTTACTTGTTTTTTGGGGGGTATTCGCTGGGGGAAGAGACCCCACAAAACTTTTATAAACTGATTGACAATGATGATGAGAGGATTAACATCTCACATACCTTTTGCACCCAGAGCCACCCCCAGGGCCTGAGGCCAAGTAGGGCAGCTGCGGCCTGGAGCACGAGCTGAGCTGCTCCAAGAACAAGAAGGAGCTCGAGGAGCTGCTTCTGGAAGCCAGTCAGGAATCTGGACAGGAGACACTGTGACACTTTAGTTCCCTTTTTCCGGTCGGTCTGTGATGAGCTGAGGCCAGAGCCATGAGAATCTGCTCACCTTCCCCCCAGCCTTCCTGAGGCCCAAGATGCCAGGGGTAGGGGCCATTCTGGGGCCCCCCTCCACCCACAGCAACACTACAAGGGGTGCAGGAGCTCTAGGGAGTGGCCCTCCTTGTGCGACTCAAGCACTTCTATTTATGAGCCCACCACTGGAAGACTCTGGGGGGTGAATGGGAGGGGGAGGAGGAGGAGGAGGAGGTTTCCAAGGACATCAGGCACCTGTTCTGGAGGGGCCAGGCTTGCCCCTGCGGATTTTTTTTTTTTTTGTCTATTCTTTCATTTTATTATTCCCAAAGAATCGAACCCATCATGAGGAGCCCACATAGTGGCTGTTCAAAGTTACTGGAAAGGGAGGTATTTGGTCACCATTATCCATAAAGAATCTCTTTACAGGGATAGGTGCCAAGTCCTCATGCTGCTCTTGGTCATTCAGTGACTGCAGTCTTGGCCCAGAAGCCATCCAAGATGAGCAAGTGCTGAGCCATCCTTAACTCATACCCAGATGAAACAACTTGCACAGAAACGCTGGTCCTCCCCAGTAACCCCTTAGCATCATATTCCAATACAGGAGAGGCATCAGGTCAGCTTTCATGAGGTACATGGAAAGGCGCTCTTTGCTTTGATCAACAGGTAAGGTTTCTAGCGGCTCCGCTTTGTAGTCAAACTCAGCAAGAATCATACAGTTGTAGCCGGTCACCAGTGGACATAATGTGTAGCCATCATACTTCTTTGTTGGTGTTTGATTCTTCATAATCAGAGAAATTGTTCTATCAAGTATTCCTGACTGGGCAGCTACTGCAGCAGCAGTCTTGGACGTAGTAAGGTTGGTGCAGTCCCCAATCCCAAACACGTTTGGGTACCTCTTGTGTTGCAGAGTTTCTTTATCCACATCCACCCAGCCAGCAGCATCAGCCACAGGACTGGTCTTGAGGACGTCTGGTAGGCTCATTGGTGGTGTGACATGAAGCATTTCATATGAAATCACTTGGGTCTCTTCAGGTTTGTCCAGGTTTTCAAATACAGCCTCCTGTTTATTGGCTCGGACTTCAATGAGGTTTTGCTTGTAGTTAACAGTGAGGTTCCGCTCCCGGATGATCTCCTGCAGGGCATCTGCATACTTCTTAACCCCGAAAATGGCTCCAAGAGAAGTGTTGAAAATGATATTGGCCTTGGATCGCTTCCCTGTCTCCCTGAAGTAGGCTTCTGATAAATACATGATCTTCTGAGGGGCTCCAGCACATTCCACTGGAGTATTTGGGAAGGTAAAGACAGCATTGCCCTCTTTGAAATCCTGCAGAGCTTTCCATGTCTTCTCTACAGTCTTAACTGAATAATTTGACCCTATTTTGGGATGAGCAAAACCTTCAGGTAAGCCTTTAATCTTCTCATAGTCCGGCTGGATTCCGAGGGCAATAATAAGATATCGGTAGGAGATCTCCTTGCCGTTGTCTGTGTGAATGCAGCTCTTGTCTGGGTTCAACTCAACCACTCTAGCTTTGATCCACTCTATACCAGATGGTATCACACTCGCAGTGGGCGGCCAGAGGAGGACAGTTGTTTGGCACCAGCACCCACTAGTGTCCAGATTGGCTAGTAGAAATGTCTCTCACTGGGCTCAACAACGGCCACATTCTCTGCACCCACTTTCCTCTTCATGCGGGCGGCCATGGTGATCCCACCACTGCCCCCACCCAGCACCAGCACCTCATAATGGTTCCTGGCTGCGTGGCTGACCCCTGTGTGAAGCTGAAGGGGGCTGACCTGCTGAGTGCCCAGCCTGAGCAGGCAGGCAAAGAGCTGGGCACGGGGCCCCGACAGGTTTGGTTTCTGATGATCCTTCTCTTCGTGGCTTGTAGATGACCACACCCACAGAAAAAAGTTACCTTTTTCTTCACTAAATTAAAAACGGCTGGTTATCAGGCAGTGAAACGTTGGACAAAGAAAGTAGATGTATTTTCTGTTGACATTCTTTTGGTGCCCATTCACCTGGGAGTACACTGGTGTCTAGCTGTTGTGGACTTTAGAAAGAAGAATATTGTAGGATTTCTTCATAAGTAACATTAAATATTAACAGTCATCCAATTGAATATAGAAAATTTAAGTTTTCCTTCCTTATCCGTATCATCTCATTGAAGGTGTGTGTAATTAAACTCGCATTTAATTCCTTTGACATGTGATGACGTTCATGGCTCTGCACACTTGCCAATAACCGTTTTTTCCAGCCTACCTGCCTTGCTCCCTGCCCCACCTGTTCTTGTCAAAGGACTGATAACTCTGCAGCTTTGTCAAGTGCTTGTTTACTCCTGTTCTCCCTACCAGGCCTTAAGCTCCCTGAGGAGAGAGCAGAGAGCCATGAGAGCCGGATTCATGTCGCGTCGACAGCGCCTGGGGTACTCCAGGCCAAATGAAGTCGTATTTGCTGTGCCCTAGTGTGTTTAGAAGAAATGCATCGATAAATGTCTATAACAGATTCTGGGGGTGTCTGGCAGTAGATGTGGAGACTTCAAGCTATGATTGTACCTGGGATGATAGCTTCTTCCCATGTGAGAAGTGAGGGTAGGGAGTCGGCGGAATGGTCCAAATCTGGAAGGAAATAATGGAGAGAATAGGGCCAAAGTGGGACAGGGCTTGGATGGTGGAAGGTGAGATCCAGGAGGAAGAGGGGTCTTGCAGTCTAAGTGCAGGGGCCAGTGCTCCGAGTCCCAGGGCTCAGAACCAGCAGGGCGACCACATGAGCGAACCAAGCACTGCCCCAGTGTCGGCTCCCGCAAGCATGCCCATTGCCAGAGGGGCGCCAGCGCTGTAGCAGGGATCCTCTCGCACTATGACGTGTGTCACACCGGGGCCTGCGTAAGGCAACCCGTGGTAGTTGAGGACATAGGTGGCCTCATGTGCGTTGGGAGGCACCACCTCATAGTACTCTTGGTATGGGCTGTAGACGCGCACCGGGGTGACACAAAAACAAATCATGGTGCACATTTGTTTAAACAACAACAAAAAAGGAAAAACCACTCTCATGGCCTCTGGGTTATTTTGGTCTTGTAAGGATCCATTTCTTTAAAATACTGACATATAGAGTTGTATATTAGATACAATATAGTTGTATCTTCAAGGCAACATATTAAATTATTCTCAAAATTATGTATTTGCAGATTCTACTTGTAAGTTTCAAAGAAAAATTATCAACTTTTCATATTAACCTGGAAAGTATATAGGTTGTGATTCAGCTACATTAATTTCTTAATACAATCTTGGAAGGAAAAAAAAAAGCCACTCTGCTAGTGGCTTTTTTTTTCTTTTTATTAAAAAAAAATAGTTTTCTTTTCAAATTGTTACTTGTGGTAAAACATAGAGAAATGCACTAAACGAGCTTGTATAAAACAGCAAAATTTTCAAATAAGCCCAGGAAAAAGCACAATGCTGGAAAGAATGGGGTACAAGGGGAGGGGAGAAAAGATTTCATACAAAACTACCTATTACAATACAGAAAAAAGTATAAAATGTTCCTACTTTGGAACTTAAGTACAAAATGATATTGGCATTGGATCACTTCACTATCTAAGCCTGAGGAGCTCTCAGAGGGTGGGGAGAGATGCTAGAAAGAACAAAAGGAATCGAAGTCTTTAAATCTCAAGTTGATCAGTCCAAACTCCACCTGCTTTTTTTTAGCTGAAAATATCACCTCCCTCTGTAACCTCTACCCATATGGCAAAGTTCATCCAGGCCTCAAAATATTCCATTAGGTAGTCCACAAACAACCTACACATAGGGGTTGGGATCTCTGTGTGCTGCAAATTGGAAAATGGAAATAAATCTACAGGCTAAATGAACACATTCAGTCTTTTTTTTTTTTAAAGCATATCCCTGTGAAATTTTATACATATATATGTGTGTATGTGTATATATATGTATATATATGAAATTCTCTGTGGTTAGAAACATATTTAAACTAGCTAGCCACAGACCAAATGACCTGCATTCATCCAACGCTGGAATTTTATGCTAAAGACTAAGGACCTTTTTCTTCTTGGTCAGAAGTAGGCAACAGTAAAAGTGGTGCTTTGTTGTGCCACTGAAACCGCTCCCTGGGTGGGTCTTCCCCATATCATGTGTTGGTAGCACATGCAACCCCCTGCTTTTAAGGAAAGGACTGCTTGGAACTTTGGGACCTGTCCAGAGCTCATGTGCTGTGCCTCTGGATAGGATGAAGCTACAGATGATAAAACAGCTATGTATAGAAGCAGATGGATTTCATATAGGGACATATAAATGGGAAAGGTCCTGGAGGAGTGGACTTATGCATGTGCCCCAAAGTCCAGTTTACAGTCACATTCCTGACTATACATCTTGAAAACTGTGTGTGTGTGTGTGTGTGTGTGTGTGTGTGTGTCCGTGTGTCCATGTATATGCTGGTGGTTTTTATCCCTATCTTTTGCCCATGTCCTTTCCTACTTCTTAGTAAGGCCTAACAACAAGAGCTTATATGAAACCAAGATTCTTTCCAAGCTTTTCTCAGTCCCATAATTCGGGACTGAGTGGGGCTGGAGCCCTTTGAAAACAAGATGGCAGAACTGAAGAAGTGAAAAGCAGTCTCTCTCTTCAGCTTAGGGATGTCCCTCACCCCTTTCACAGCACTGAAGTTTCTTTGCAAAAATAGTATCTGAGATACAAAAGGAAAGGCAGATGTGCTTGTGAACGCATTCCACCAGGGCCTGGTCCAGGATCAAGGGTGTTACAAGAACAGGGGGCTGGGAGCAGCTGTTTCCAAGGTCTCTGGCTGTAGACAACAAAGAGCTGGTCCCCCACATGGTCAAGGTCTGCTAACTGAGACAAGGCCCACCCTTACAACTTTTTTTTTTTTTTAAAAAAAAAAAAAAAAAACTCCTGGAGGTTGGTCCCAGGATCCATTGATCCATAAGTTGCATGCTGTTACTTTATATTAATATGTACACTTTATATAAAGATTCTTTTTTGACTAGCCTGCTGACTTTCTCATCACTTAAGAGGAGAAATCATCAGCTAATACTGAATGAGAGAAATGGAATGCGAATGAGGTAAATGGGAAGATGGTGATCGGTGAGTTCAGTCTTGGTGGCTTATTCTAGATAGGAGAGCTACCAAGCTCCAATGCACCTGGCCATGCTCAATCCCCAGCTGTGCTTCTATTTACACCCAACGTATCAGGGCAAAGATTACGGTCATTTACTACTGTGCTTTGAGAGACAACTCACATTGTGAAGACCCTCACTGGCAAGACCATTACCCTGGAGGTGGAGCCCAGTGACACCATCAAAAATGTGAAGGCCAAGATCCAGGATAAGGAAGGCATCCCCCCCGACCAGCAGAGGCTCATCTTTGCAGGCAAGCAGCTGGAAGACCTGGTCCTGCGTCTGAGGGGTGGCTGTTAATTCTTCAGTCTTGCATTCGCAGTGCCCGGTGATGGCAATACTCTGCACTATAGCCATTTGCCCCAACTTAAGTTTAGAAGTTACAAGTTTCAGTAATAGCTGAACCTGTTCAAAATGTTAATAAAGGTTTTGTTGCATGGTAACAACAACAAAAAAAAAGTATCAGGGCTCTATATTCTGTTCTACTGATGTATTTATTCTTTTACCAACACTACAGTGTCTGGACTATTGTAGCTTTATAGTAAGTCTTGAAGTCAGGTATATATCAGTCATACAACTTTGTTCTTTTTCAATATTATGTTTTCTACTCTGGGTGCCTCTCCATATAAACTTTAGAATCAGTTGATATCTGCAAAATAACTTATTGGGGTTTTGATTGGATTTGTATTGAATCTATAGATGAAAATTTTCATTTCTGATTGTATATAATAGAAATAAATGTTTTCTGTTATTGGTTCCTGTTACGGAGTTCTAAAACCGTTGGAATTTATTCTCTTTTGTATGCTAATGAGGTGACTCATGGTGAGAATGAGGGCTGGTCATAAGAAAAACTAACCAGGTGATTATAGTTAGAACTTTCAGCTTTGCCTTCCTAACTCCAGGGAGGTGAGTGGCTGGAGAATGAGTTCAATCATCAATGGCCCATGATTTCATTAATCATGTCTAGGTAATAAAACCTCCATAGAATTCATTAAATTGTGGAACTTGGAGGGCTTCTGAATTATTGAACATATTCACATGTCAGGAAGGTGGCACACTCGACTCCACAGGGAAGAGGCTCTTGTGCTGTGGACGCTTCTGGACCTTGTCCTATGTACCTCTTCATCTGATCATTCATTTATATTATTTATAATAAATTGTAATGGTAAATATATAGTCACTTGCCGCTTAATGACAAGAATATATGCTGAGAAATTTGTTGTTAGGCAATTTCATCAGTGTATAAATATCAGAGTGTACTTACATAAAACTAGTTGGAGCTGATTACACACCTAAGCTGTATGGTATGTAAATGGCCTATTGCTCCTGGGTCATAAATCTGAACAGCATGCTGCTGTATTGAAT
Organism: Sapajus apella; assembly: GCF_009761245.1. Lineage (NCBI taxonomy): Eukaryota > Metazoa > Chordata > Mammalia > Primates > Cebidae > Sapajus > Sapajus apella. The sequence continues at coordinate 21,320 of NW_022437358.1, forward strand.
ACTGTAAGCAACTGTAACATAATGGTAAGTATTTGTGTAACTAAACATATCTAAACAGAAAAGGTACAGTAAAAATGTGATATTATATCATTATGGGCCCAATATGGTGTATGTGACCTGCTATTAAACAAAACACCATTATGAAGCATGTTACTATAGTAGTTTTCTGAGTTCTGTGAGCTGTTTTAGTGAATTACTGAATGTGAGGAGGGGGACATGCGATCTCCTGACTTGTAGTCAGCTGGGAAGAAGTGTAGGTAGCCTCGGCACTCCATTTTTACCTGGTGTTTGAAGTGGGGATAGTCTTATGAGATGGAGCCCCTAACCTCTGGAGCTTGTGGTGTCAGAATTTGCTGGGTGCCCGGTTGGTACTGGAAAATCAGAGAACTGGAGAATTGGTACAGAAAAATGACACATATTTGATGTCAGAGACACTATACATCTATGAAAAGCTAATTAAGATCTATCTACTGATAGATATATGGATTAATTAAACATTAGGACTTTGTGTTACAACCTTTTATATGACATTTATAGCAAAAATCATTTATACACATTCAACACAAAACTACGTGTTGTATTCTACCTCTCTATGAATAACTATGTCATTATTTTATTTGGATTCATGTAACTAAGCAAAGATAAGTTTACAAGTGCATCTGATCTAGGGTATTTGGCTATGTAAAAATAACTATAGACAATTCTGGCACCATTTGATTTCTTATTACCTTGTTTATTTGGGTCAAAATATGATGAACTATTTGGATTTTTCCACTCAATCACGTTGAAAAGACAGCTCTGAAAATGAAGATTAGCACACTTAGCATTCTTACAGGAATGGAAGATAAAGTCACCATTAAAGATTGCAAACTGGGTGAGTTGGTCAAGGACTCAAAAAGAACAGGAGACCAAGAAGAAAACTCTGTAGAATACCTAAGGAGTGGAAGAGAGAAAGGCATCCAACCATGCCGGGAATAAACAGAACAGGCTAAGAGCCCCTGGAAGTCAAACAAGACAGACTGTTAAATCATCTTTATTTGCCCTATATATTACCTTTTCATTGCTTTAATGATTATAAAACAAAGTTGCAGAAAATTAGGAGCTTCACACACCCAGGGACATCAGTTAAAGGGACTTCAGTATAAATGCACTCTCTGGAGTCAGGAAATGCGATGGCCCTAAAGTCATCCTAATCGGTGTGGGACCATGAGTTTTGGTGGAAGGGGTAGATAGGAGGTACAGATTTGCAAACATAATCTTTTTATTAAGTAATGTAAATATTAGAATGATAGTTCAACCTTCTACAGTTACTATAACAAGGAGTGAAAATGTAAGTATGGCACATGTTCTAATACATGATAAGCTCATAGAAAACTCCATGCTTCAGTAAGTCCTACTCATACCTTGTAGTTTCTTAATAATAATCTGAGTAAGATTTTTGACATTTGAATTCACTTGCTGCTTTAATCAGTTTTCTGACTTTAAATTACGAATTGCACAACATAGATGCAAATCTTATCAACATCAATATTGTTAGCTCTTTACATCATAAATATTTTACAGTTACAGAATGTCCCGTTATATTCATTTTCATTTCATCTTTTCATAATTCTGCCAGGCACAGCAGATACTTAAAGAAACTGAGACTTACAGAAGTTGCATAGTTCAACCAAACTCATAAAGATATATTTGCTGGACCCAGGAAAAGAACTTATCTTCTCATTCTCAATCTAATGCCTTTTCTGCTTCAAATGGATATGTTTACAAAAACATTTATAAACCTGATATGTGCAAGATAATGCCAAGGACTGAGGCTGCTAAGAGGTACAAATTAGCTCATTTTCAGGGAGCAGCAGGATAGTAGGGTAGGTGAATAAAGTAAATAAACATTTCTCCAGTGTCTCAGGCTGTGGTTCCAAATGGGGTCATTTTTAGTAATAATCACCTTTGTTTCACTGGTTTCTGCTCTTGCCTGGTGAGCTCCGCCCAGTCACCAGGAAAACTTCCACTCTTGGCTGTTGCTGAAAAATCCCCAAATAGCAACCTACTCTCAAAACACTCTAGTTAATTACCCAGAATTTCTCCTTTCTTACAACTCTGAAATTTTATACTAGACCATGCCTGTGTCTATTTTCTTTCCTTTTGGATAATGGCTACTTTTTATTTTTCAATCAAAGATCTCTAACCTCTTTTATCTATTTTTAGTTTTTTTGGGGATGAGTTTCGCTCTTGATACCCAGGCTGGAGTGCAATGGCGCTATCTCGGCTCACCGCAACCTCCGCCTCCCGGGTTCAGGCAATTCTCCTGCCTCAGCCTCCTGAGTAGCTGGGATTACAGGCACGCGCCACCATGCCCAGCTAATTTTTTGTAGTTTTTAGTAGAGACGGGGTTTCACCATGTTGACCAGGATGGTCTCGGTCTCTTGACCTCGTGATCCACCCGCCTCGGCCTCCCAAAGTGCTGGGATTACAGGCGTGAGCCACCGTGCCCGGCCTAGATCTCTAACCTCTTATATAAATATGTTTTCTCCCCTGGGACTGCCTAGAGATGCATAAATATGTTTTAATTCAAACTCGTGGAAGACAAAAAAGATAGTAGTGACTTTCACTTGAGCTAGAAACAAAGAAAAGGTAAAACGGATGACAAGCTGGCATACAGTGAATGCCAACTTAGTGATTTATACCTGTAAGAATTATTTAAATTTCAATTGGAAACTGAATTCCAACGAACAAAAATGAGATTTATTGACATGTTATTGGAAAGATCAGGGATAATACTAACTTCTAGCAGCAGTGGGTCCATAGACTCAAATAATATCATGATTCCCAGTATTTTTACATCTCTACATTTTATTATTTCTCTCTATTGGCTCAATTTCTGAGCAGACTGTTTGCTCATCACAGTAGATCTGAAAACACAATATCTGAAATTCAGGACACAGTGTATGAGTTTAACAGCATATGGGGCACAACAGAAGATAGGATCGATGAACCATAATAGAGGTCAACAGAAAGTATTAAAATTAAAACACACCAAAAATGTAGGAAATGTAAAACATAGCCAAAAAGATTTGATACACAGTAAAGAAATCTAATATATGTGTAATCTGAGTAACAGAAACAGGAGAGAGAAAATTCAGAAGAAGCATATTTGATAATGGCTGGTTATGTCTCCAAACTGATGGAAACACAAACACACAGATTATAAAATCTCAGCAACCAGCCCCCCCAAAAAAACCTAAAACCCAAAAAACCAACACGCACACACACACACACACACACACACACGTACATACACGCACACACAAACACATCATAGTCAAGCTGCTGAAAATTCCAAACAGAAACTTTTTTTAAGTTGGAGAAAAATTATTAACTTTAAAGAAATAATTTTAACACTTGCATCTGTCTTCTTAACAGAGGACAATATTGAAAGGATTAAAAGAGAATGACTGCCAGCCTAGAATTCTATGACCGTGGAAAATATCCTACAAAAATGAAGTGTCATATAAAGATGTTTGAATTTTTCATAAGCAGGTCTGTCTTGAAACAAATACTCAAAAATTCTTAATGAACAGGGAAATGATTCTAGATAAGATAATGAAAATATAAAAACAAATGTAGGGTACTAGGACAGGTACCTGTGTAGGTTAATATTGATGATAAAATAATGTCTTAATGGAACATAAAGCACTTACAAAATATTTGTTGAATTAAAATACAAAATTAACAAAAGGCAGTAAAAAGGTAAATAAAGTTAAGGCACTTCAAGATTTTAGCTTTATTTTTAGGAAAGTAGTAATAATTTGCGTGAGAATATAATAGATGCATGTGTAACATCTAGGTTAATGGCTAAAAAAGGCATATCTAACAGGTTAATCAGACAGGAAATAGAAAAATCATTTTAAAAATGTTTGATTAGACAGGGGTGATAAGGAAGGATAAAAAATAAATACACCTAAATTAATGCAATTGGAATAAATATACAAGAGAAAGACTAAAGTTGTAGATGGTGGGGAAAACAATGTAATGCTTACAAGATACATACCTCAAATGTAAGGTAATGATTGAATGTACAAGGATTAAAAAAGACATTTCATGTACATGCTAGTCAAAAATAAATAATGTCAGAGAAATTCTACCGTAATTTAAAAAGTCAAATTTGTGTCGTTATTGGTGATAAATAGGGACATAAAATGATAGTCAAACCACCAGAACAATAGCACAATCTTAAAAATATTTATGTATATAACATGACTTTATTACATTAAAAATATAAAGGACAAATTAACTAAAAGAAAATAAAAAATACACAAATCCATAAACAGAGTTGGTGACTTAAATAGACCTATCCCGATAGCTGAGAGAGCAAGCAGATAAAAATCTCAGTGGGAGTACAGAAGAGCAAAACAGTACAATTAACAAATTTGACCTAATTGACTTATATAGAATGACGTACCCAACAATGACAGAATTCACATTCCTTTCAAATGCACATGGAATGCTGATCAGACTTACTATAATTGGGAACATAAATAATCTCAATACATTTCCAAGGATTGAAATAATTTAGATTAATTTGGAATTATAAGTGTTTTATAAGTATTCCAATACTTTGGAATTAAAGGTATTTAAACAAAATTATTATAAAAGTCTGTGGGACAAGGAACTAATCATAATAAACTTTTAAAATCATTTCAAATTAAATGGTAATAAAATGTGGCATAGCAAAACCTATGGAATGCAGCTAAAGCTGTATTGCAGTGGAAATTTACAGCATTAAATGCATACAATAAAAGAGAGGAAAGACTTAAAACCAGTATTCTAATGTTTCCATCTTAATAAGTTCGAAACAGCTACCACAAATCAAACTAAACAGAAATATTGAAAGGAAATAATATAGATTATAACCAAAATAAATGGAGGAGAAAATAAATGTAAAGAAAAATTTGACAGTCAAAATCTGATTATTTGAAAAGGTCAATACGATTGAAAACCTTTTCTAAGGGTGATGAAGCAAAAGACAGAACACAAATTATCAATATCAGTAATGAAAATGGCAACAATGTTGTATATACTAAAGACATTCAAAAGGGAATAAAGGATATTACAAATAAGTTTACATTAATAACTGACAACGTGGAGGAAATGAATAAAATTTTCTAAAAACACAACCAAAATTGACAGAAGAAAAAAAAATAAAATGCTCCAAGGCTTAAAGGGTCCATTGCTTTTAGTATAGCATGCCAGGTTATTCTATTTATTACTAACGAATATTTTCTTAGCTCATAGTCTTTTGCTGTCTCTCAGGGTTCCCCTTCCCCTTTTTCTGTTTCTGCTTATTTTTCACTGAGTTAACTTCTCCTTTGTGCATCCTTGCAATGGCTTTCTTACTGTCCCCCCCCGCCCTTTCTGTTTTAGATCTCTTCCCAACTATAAATATTTGCTGAATATTTATGGCCTCAATAACCTTTAGAAAGCTCCATTTTCATACAAGGCAACTCATGGTTCATAAACAATTCTGGAACTTCTAACTAAGCCTTAAATATTTGCTTAAACCATTTCCCTTTTCTACTTCTACATGATGGTCCTCAATGGATGGTCCTAGGATCAGCAGCAGCAGTATCACCCAGAAATCTGCTAATGCAACTTCTCAAGTCCCATCCAAAACTTAGTGAATCAGGAATTTCCCTCTCTCTCTCTCTCTGTCTCTCCTCTCTCTCTCTCGTTCTCAGGCTCTCACTCTGTCACCTGGGCTGGAGTGCAGTGATGTCATTATAGCTCACCGCAGCCTCAAACTCCTAGGTTCATGATCCTCTTGACTCAGCCTTTGGAGTAGCTGAGACTAGAGTTGTACAACACCATGTCAGGCTAATTTTTTAAAACTTTTTTTGTAGAGACAACATCTTCCCTTGTTGACCAGACTGGTCTTGAACGCCTGGCTTTAAGTGATCCTTCCACCTCAGCTTCCTAAAATGCTGGGATTACTGGCCTGAGCCATGCCCAGCCCTGAGTGAGATATCTTTAGTAAGATCTTCCAAAGATTCCTGGTGATCCCGATATGTGTTATAATTTGAGAAACATTGCCCTATAAATAGAAAAAAAAATCTATCTTTTTATCTAGACTTCCTTAAATGACATAGCCAGGCATTCCTGCTACTCCCTGGATTTACTAATTACATTTTTATATGTTTATCTTACCTTCCTAACCATATTGCATGTCATCCAAGGTAAGGAAACATTTACTCTAGCATGGTACTTTACATATGGTATGTTCTGATTAATGACGTCAACCAGAATACTCAGGCGTATTCTTTCTTTTCATTGCTGCTATAACATATTGCCAAAGCCTTAGCAGCTTCAAACAACACAAATCTATTATCTCTCAGTTTTTGTAGGTTATAATTCCTTGTGGACTTGGTTGGGCTGTCTGCTTAGGGTCTCACTAGGTTAAATTCCAGGTTCTGGCTGGACTGCATTCCTTATTGGAGGTGCTGGGGAAGAATCTGCTTCCAACTTTATTCAGGTTTTTGGCTAAATTTAGTTCCTTATGGTTGTTAGACTGAGGTCCTTGTTTCTTGTTGATTGTCAGCTGGGGCTAGCCTTTGCTTCTAGAAACTGGCTGAATTCTCTCTCATGCTTTCCATAGATCACCTTTAAGCATGGTGAACCAATTCCCAACCATGTTTCAAATCTCCCTGATTGCTCCTTTCGCAACATCTCTGACTACAGCCAGAGTCATGGCTTATGTGATTGCGCTGGGCCCACCAGGATAATCCTTGATATTTACCCCATGTTAAGGGTTGTAATTTTAATTACATCATCACAACCCTTTCTGCCATGCAAATTAGAATATTCACATGTTCCAAGAATTAGGACATGAACATATTTGGGGAGAGGGGCATTCTGCCTACTACATTAGGCCATTGATGTAATGCTTATATGAAAAAGAATAAACTGAAATGATAAATACTGTATTGCATTTGTAATTCAGGTACAGTCAAAAACAAAGAAACAAAAATAATTACAGCACTTTGAATTTTACTAGCCAGAAATATTTACCTATATAGGTGGAAATGAAGTTTGTTTTTAAAAACAAACTCGAGAGCCTTTAACATTTTTTAACAATAAAAAAGAACTTAGATCATATTCTAATACCTAATAAGATAAGCATAGGCTACGTCTATGTATTTCAGTTTATTCTGCCCAGTGTAGCTTCAAACACTGTTGGCAGTTTCTGGATGATATAGGCTTCTCCCTTGGAGATCCCCCTGTGAGGGCCCTCCCCACTGGACTTGTTGAGCAATTATTATTGTATATCTTAAGTCATGTCATCACAAGCCAAATTTGGTAAAAATCTGTCTAGCTATTTTCAAGTATTGGTATAACAGGTAGTTGATATAAACTTTATTTATATAGATTAGGACATAAATGCTTTGTGTGCCAGTTATGATGTAACAATCATGCTTTGAAAAGCTTTAAAATCTCTTAAATATAAAATATTATTATCATCAATAATAACTATCTTTTATAATTTTCATTGTAAGCACTGTCATTTTATTTATGTCTATAAATAAGAAGAGGTAAGACTTAATATCAGATATCTGTTTAATAGGGCTTAATTATTTATTATGGGATGTTACAGCATATTTGATAAAATTAATGAGATTCTGATTACTTGAGCTTGCTGTTTTCTTTGGCTGAAAAATCTCTTTGATAAGAAGTAAAGCAAGATTGCCAGTTTTCTTATGAGAATTACAGGGTTTGAGGATTAGTCAACTGAGAATTGTTTAGGTCCTTCTCTAATTAATGTCTTTCCAGTGATGTTTGCCCTAATCTCCCCTTTTATTACATTTATTACAATGCTTCAGCGGGGCAGTCTGTGTGGCAGGGAGGATCTATTAAATAAGGTTACTGTTCCATTAGTGAAGTAGCAATAAAGGTCCTATTTCTGTATTTGTTACTTTGTTAATTCCTTTTAATTTAAAGAGTCACCTTGAGTGAGGCATACGTTTAAAATGGAGAGAACAATCAAACTGGAAACTAGAAGATCCACTTCCAGTCTTGGCTTTGGAATCTTGGCCATTGAATCTCTTCAGTCCTCAGTTTCCTAAATCATAAAATATATGGAATTTGAATAAGATAATTTCTAAAATCACCTCAGCCCTAAACTTAACAATTTGCTGATTTAAAGGAAAATACTTGCAAAAATTAATTAGCAGAAACATTTTCATAACTTTATTTACTTCCTACTTGGATTTTTGCAATTGTCTCCAAACTAGTGTTTTCTGCTTCTGTCATTTTGGTGCAGTAACTGTTGCAGTCTATTGGAAGATTTAGATTCACAAAATGCTATTCATTCCCTGCTCAAAAACCTTCCACATTTAGCCTGGCTTTCAAGATTTTCTGAATTATGATCTTATCTGTCTTTTTAGCTTTCTGTTCTCTTATTTGTATTTTATTATGAAATCCTTCTCCCCATCTCACATTTAATTTGCTTGCTATAATTGAATATGTTTGTATTTTATTTTTATTTGTGTTATTCTATCTGCCTGATAACCTTCCTTCTTCAACTCCACTCCCTTGCTCCTTGACATGGAAATACACAGTTTAACCACACCTACTGAAATTCTAACTCATTCTTCAAGGTCAAATCTGAAGACTCAAGTATTTCTTCTAAGAATATTTATTTAGAAATAATTTAATGTCCTAAAGATTTATACAAATTTTTTTCAGGTTTACAATTTAGTGTAGGGCCTGAGATTCAAACAGTTTACAAAAATGAAAGAAAAAATGAAGTAGGATTTTCTCTTTCATATATTTATTCTAATAGGTATAATTTTATTAGCATCTGTCTCATCCATGAGTCTGTAAGGTTTATTAGGACAGAGATTGTGTCTATTTTTCTTCTTGATTTATTCCCAGTACCAAAGCAGCACCTAGAAAACATGCACATTAAACAAATATATGTTTACTGTTTATTATTGAGTTATATATATCATTAAGTCCTGTAGGATTTTAGAGAGAAAATGATTGCTTCCAGTTGGAGTAATTATAGAAGGCAATGGAAAAGAAATACTTGAGTCTTCAGATTTGGAGTTATAAATTTAAAATGGCTTAGGCCGGGCGCGGTGGCTCAAGCCTGTAATCCCAGCACTTTGGGAGGCCGAGGCGGGTGGATCACGAGGTCAAGAGATCGGGACCATCCTGGTCAACATAGTGAAACCCCGTCTCTACTGAAAATACAAAAAATCAGCTGGGCATGGTGGCGCGTGCCTGTAATCCCAGCTACTCAGGAGGCTGAGGCAGGAGAATTGCCTGAACCCAGGAGGCGGAGGTTGCGGTGAGCCGAGATCGCGCCATTGCACTCCAGCCTGGGTAACAAGAGCGAAACTCCGTCTCAAATAAATAAATAAAATAAAATAAAATAAAATGGCTTCTAATACTGTCCTATACCAAAGAATAACTTGGCATTTTCTTCTACTTTCTCTTGTTTTTAAAGTTGAATAGGAAAGAAGTTAGATGGGATTAAGTACATTAATAAAAATGTTGCATTTTTCTTTGGATTTAAGAGATTTTGGGGTCTTATTTTAGGAAAGTTACCTTACCATGATATTTTTTGGCCCCCATATTTTAGGTTTTGCATTTAAAAAAATTAAATGTTTTTATTGCAATGTTTTGAGTAAGAGGTTCATCTTTATTTAATAAAGTGGTCATAACTTCTCCCATATGTATTTATCTAATACCATCCATATACACAAGACTGTGGAGCTTGTTATGGGTGTGACAAAGTTGCATGAGTTGGTTCAGTAAGCATTTATTGAGTGCATACTGGAATCTCACAGTGTAGTGGACTTTGAGCATGAATGAGACACAATTTATGCTGTTTAGAGGACGCAGTCTTGTGGAGGACACGAAATAATATTATGTCAATATCATCATATTGATAATATGAAAATTTTGGATCCAGACATAGATCTTTATTCAGAGGAAATGTTTATGTAAATTCCAACAACAATGCTCTTAAGAAGATAGAATTAAGGGCCACACACAATATGAAAGATAATGAACATTCTAAGGAATGCTGTTGTCAGGGAAATTTTGTTCATTCCATTGTTCAGCCTCTTGTTTCTAAGATAATAATAATGATAATCTACATTATTATTGGAGAGGATGTAGAAACACTTTAATGAAATACTTTGAGTAATCATAAACATTTTCAATTTAATTTTTTTTGCAAAATTCATCGATCACTCTAATCACAAGCCTTAAAATCTGATGCTGTAGCTTGACAAATGGTTTTCTGTTACTGGAAAGGCAATTCATTGTTGTAGTTGAGCTTTCAACCCTAGATTTAGATGGGTCTGTGCTAGTATCGAGATCAAGACTTCATTGCTTACCAGCAGTATGACACTAAAAGAACAGAACTGTATCTATCTAAATCTCACTATTCTTATCTATAAAATGGAGGTAATAATAGATCTATCTCATAGTAAATACTAAAGAAATGTAGCTATTTTTTCCAACCAAAGTTTTGGTTTCCAACCAAAGTTATTTCCAACCAAAGTTTATTTTGAAAATGGCTGATCTTTATTACATTTGTAAAATACTTTCAATTAAATGCTGAAGTAAGGACACCCTGATTCTGGTAGGGATAGTTAAAGTGGGGCTATGAGTATACTATTTGGACCAAAAAACAAAACTAAAGGCGCTCGTCTGGAGTTTACTGAGCTCACGCTACATGCCAAATTGCTTTTTACCGCTCAAAGGAGCATGGATTTTAAAGATATGTGTTCCTCAATCGTAGTTTTTTGTTTGTTTAATTTGTTTATGGAATAATCATGCGATGCTTTTTTAAAAGGTCTATGGAGCATCTATTAAACAACAACAAAAGCATAAAGCATTTTTGTTCCAGAAGTTAGAGATAGCTTCAGAATTTTGAAGATAAAAAAGAAGCTCTTAAATTTAACATTTCAGAGAAATAGACTTAGGAAGGCAAGAGGAAAGAAAATAGGAGTAGACATAAGAAAAATGGGAGAAAGAAGACAAGTAGCCCTTCGTCCAATAAACTTTATTGTTTTTCCCCTTGTAACATGCATTTAGGGAAACAATTTACAACCAAGTGGGAGTAATATACTCTTTTCATCACTAATACTTTGTAGAATATAAAAATTACACATTTTGTTGTCAATAGGTTAATGACATTGAAAACTAAACATATGAATCTCATTGTTGAGGTAAAGTTATATAAATTGTAGAAATAAATGTTTAATAAGTGCTACTTTGGTAATGTTTCTTTTATTTAATTTGTCTTTTTCTGCTTAATGATAGTATAAGAGTGGTATTAAAATAAATGTATTAAGAAAATAAAAATAAATATTCTATCAGTACTTGATAACTGGCAGCAGCTTTAATTCACCTCCTGGACATGTAAACCATAATGTTCCAAATGTCGTCTCATAACTCTAGATTTTACTGCATTCTCCTAGAATTATGATGACAAAGACTGTGGGCAAATTTCAGATGGAAACAAATGCCAAACAGGGAGAGATACAGACAGGACTGGAGGGGAGAGAGAAAAAGAGAGAGAGACTGAGAAAGAGAAAAGAGAAGGAAGAAGGCAAGGAAGGAGAGAGAGAGAACAAAGAAAAAAAAATAAAATTAAAGTCCTAAGAATTCAATCAAAAGGCAAAATCAGATCTACAGTAGCATTTCTGCTATTTTGAAAAACCTCTGTTTCCTAGTTAGTTCAGAAGGGATACCTTAAGTCCATTTTCTTATTTGGAGGGACATTATCTCTTTTTAATGTATAAACTCAGGTAAACCTCAAGGTGACCTAGAAATTTGTGAGAAATAAATTTGCTCAGTGATTGTACCCTGATATTTGTGCAGTTTTATTTATAAGAACTCTTCAGATCCTAGTTAATATTCAGTTAAATAATATAAAGATATTACAACAATAACATGATCAGTTTGCAATTATTCAAATAAATGTCAAGGAACAAATGCAGCAATATTGATTTATTCTGATCATCGTTAGTTCAGACTTATTTAAGCAAAGTATAAATAGTGCACTTTGAATTACGTGGCTTAATTTAGCACAATTAATAAACCACAGAGTGAGACTTCATCTCAAAAAAAAAATTTAAGATATAGAAAGGCTTCAATTTTCATGTGCCATTACTTTTTCTTCTCTTGTAGTCTTGTATTGAAAATGGGAAAGTGGACTTCCTGTGAAATTTCCAGGTTTCTAGATTAAAGGAGTAACTTTTGTGAAAATAGATAGTCATGAATAGTTTTGTAATTATATTCCCCAACTTCCTATTTCTGGGATGGCCAAATTTCTGCAGAATGTATTATTTAATACTTATGCAACATTTTGAAAACCTAAATCACATTGTTGCAACTAGGCAACTGTTGAAAAGTAAGTAGCAGATTTATTACCAGCTATTTTCACAAAGATTCCATTTAATAATGTTGGTGTATCCTCTGTAATTTATTTGATTAATAATATTTGATTTGAACCCAAATGATGACTTCTCACATATATGACAGAACTAATGAACTGTGAAAGAAGAACTGTTCAGATGGTCACCAATAACCACTGCTTAGTTAATCCTTTAAATAAACTGGAGCTCACAATGTGTCCCTTTGAAGTCATAAATAATGTATATTTTTCTTTTGACTTTTAATAAGCCAGTAGGGTTCATCTCACAGTCTCCAAACACATATATTTTATTATGG
>NW_022437358.1:37063-61806 GCF_009761245.1 Sapajus apella
ACACACACACCAATATTTGTAGAATGCAATTCTGAGCCAGGTGCTTTCATTTACTACCATTTTCTAGTTGCTCACTTGGCCTCCTGGAGTACAAGCAGGCTCTGCCCTATGAATGGGGCCCTTGAAGTTTGGAGGAATAGTGACAGCACAGGCAGCAACAATTTTGGGCAATTTCAGAAATACAGCATTTTCCCTTAACCACAGTTTAGCAAGCTAATTCTTCCACTACTAAATTCAGGAGTATTTCAACGATATTCTCTTCCATCACTGATCTTCATATTAGTTATACAGTAAAATAGCTGAGAATACATTATACTGGTACAACTATCTTATATTAACACATACTTCATTCTAGGAGCTGTCCATAAAAGGGTATCACAAGAGTGACAGAGGATTGAGAGAGGAGATGAATGTTCACATATTTATTCAACAGACATGTGCCCATGATCTCTCTGTGCCAGGCACTTTGCTGTGCACTTACTATGTGAAGCCATTTGTGGTGATTGTAAAAATGAAGAGGTGTGAAAGAATTTTGGTGGCAGGCTCCTAGCATTACAACTTTGCATGTTGAAAATGTTCCTTAGGGAATAATTGTAGTTACTTAGCCTTCCTCTTGACTCTAGTCCTGCTGCTAGGAAATAAACATCTACTGCTCTGGGCTTGAAAAACAACCATGGAAAATGCCTTTATGCTTCCTGTTCTCCCCCTTATTTTTAAAAAGACCATGGTATTGTCAAATGTACAAAGTGGAGAGAAGATTTTAATTCATAGGTTCAATGGAAGAGGCTTAAGCTCAAAAGCTTAGCTCAGCCATTAGACTCCTTAGACTCAGTGTTCCAAAAGAGAGTGAGATGTAATGGGAAGAGGGAAAAGGAGGATATTGACTGGGGTTCTTTTAGTTTTTTTGGGTAATCATAAGAATTGCAATTGGGAGGAAAAGTTTGGATGTCACTGCATTTCTAAGTTACATTTTTAACATCTCTATGAAGTAATATGCTGGAGGCAGCTTGTAGAGGCTCTCAAGAGCTGAAGGTGCACATCTCTTCCCAACTCTGAAGTCAGTGACTTTGTGTTGATATTTCCAAATTGGCGATATTAGGGATATTTATTCCATAGGAACTGGAAAATGCTGTAAATCAGGGATGGCCTTTTCCTCACCCCACAGAACTCGTTGTTAACCATTTACCAACATATCGCTGGCTGGAAGGGATTTAGGATCTCAGTGAAGCATCCTACCACATCTAACCACACTGTGACCAGTTTCAGCAATCAGCACTTGGATGCTGTTACAATGTAAATCCAATCTAAATCACTCACAGTCACTGAGAAACTCGGTGACTGCAGTTGCTGTATCAATAACACACAGACAAGTAATATGTGAATTGTTAATTTGCATAACACTCAGATTATTGGTATAAATGAAAGAGAAGGAAAATCACAAATATTTTAGAAATAGCATTAGATGATACACATTATTGTACATAACAGCATTGATATTAAAGGGATTTTTTTTTATGAATGAAATACTAGTTTAATATTAAAACAATGCCAAAATACCATTATTCACACTAGCAAAAAAATAAAGCTAATTACCAATATAGGTAAGGGTTAAAGGAAACAGACTTTCTTATATATTGATTTGTTCTTTGGAGTTTAAGTTGGCACAGCCTTTTTAAAAAAAATTTTATTGCATTTTAGGTTTTGGGGCACATGTGAAGAACATGCAAGGTTGTTGCATAGGCACACACATGGCAGTGTGATTTGCTGGCTTCCTCCCCATCACCCACATCTAGCACTTCTCCCCATCCTATCTGTCCCCAACTCCCCTCCCCCTGCTGTCCCTCCCCTATTTCCCCCCAACAGACCCCAGTGTGTAGTGCTCCCCTCCCTGTGTCCATGTGTTCTCATTGTTCAACACCCGCCTATGAGTGAGAACATGCAGTGTTTGATTTTCTGCTCTTCTGTCAGTTGGCTGAGAATGATGGTTTCCAGGTTCATCCATGTCCCTACAAAGGACACAAACTCATCGTTTTTGATGGCTGCATAATATTCCATGGTGTATATGTGCCACATTTTTCCTGTCCAGCCTATCGTCGATGGGCATTTGGGTTGTTTCCAGGTCTTTGCTATTGTAAACAGTGCTGCAATGAACATTCGTCTGCACGTGTCCTTATAGTAGAACAATTTATAATACTTTGGATATATACCCAGTAATGGGATTGCTGGGTCAAATGGAACTTCTATTTCTATGTCCTTGAGGAATCACCACACTGTCTTCCACAATGGTTGAACTAATTTACACTTCCACCAACAGTGTAAAAGCGTTCCTATTTCTCCACATCCTCTCCAGCATCTGTTGTCTGCAGATTTCTTAATGATTGCCATTCTAACTGGCGTGAGATGGTATCTCAATGTTGTTTTGATTTGCATTTCTCTGATGACCAGTGATGATGACCATTTTTTCATATGTTTGTTGGCCTATGTATGTCTTCTTTTGTAAAGTGTCTGTTCATATCCTTTGCCCACTTTTGAATGGGCTTGTTTTTTTCTTGTAAATCTGTTTTATTTCTTTGTAAATTCTGGATATCAGCCCTTTGTCAGATGAGTAAACTACAAAAATTTTTTCCCATTATGTTGGTTGCCAATTCACTCTAACGACTGTTTCTTTTGCTGTGCAGAAGCTGTGGAGTTTGATTAGGTCCCATTTGTCTATTTTGGCTTTTGTTGTCAATGCTTTTGGTGTTTTGATCATGAAGTCCTTGCCTACACCTATGTCCTGAATGGTTTCGCCTAGATTTTCTTCTAGGGTTTTTATGGTGTTAGGTCTTATGTTTAAGTCTTTAATCCATCTGGAGTTAATTTTAGTGTAAAGTGTCAGGAAGGGGTCCAGTTTCTGCTTTCTGCACATGGCTAGCCTGTTTTCCCAACACCATTTATTAAACAGGGAATCCTTTCCCCATTGCTTGTTTTTGTCACGTTTGTCAAAGATCAGATGGTTGTAGTTATGTTGTGTTGCCTCCAAGGCCTCTGTTCTGTTCCATTGGTCTATATCTCTGTTTTGGTACCAGTACCATGCTGTTTTGTTTACTGTAGCCTTGTAGTATAGTTTGAAGTCTGGCAGTGTGATGCCTCCTGCTTTGTTCTTTTTGCTTAGAATTGACTTGGCTATGCAGGCTCTCTTTTGCTTCCATATGAAGTTTAAGGTGGTTTTTTCCAATTCTGTGAAGAAGGTCATTGGTAGCTTGATGGGGGATAGCATTGAATCTGTCAATTACTTTGGGCAGTATGGCCATTTTCACGATATTTATTCTTCCTAACCATGAACATGGAATGTTTCTCCATCTGTTTGTGTCCTCTCTTATTTCGTTGAGCAGTGGCTTGTAGTTCTCCTTGAAGAGGTCCTTTACATTCCTTGTTAGTTGTATTCCTAGGTATTTTATTCTCTTTGTGACAATTGTGAATGGAAGTTTGTTCTTGATTTGGTTCTCTTTAAGTCTGTTATTGGTGTATAGGAATGCATGTGATTTTTGCACATTGATTTTGTATCCTGAGACTTGGCTGAACTTGTTTATCAGTTTCAGGAGGTTTGGGGCTGAGACGATTGGGTCTTCTAGATATACAATCATGTCGTCTGCAAATAGAGACAATTTGACTTCCTCCTTTCCTATTTGAATACCCATTATTTCTTTTTCTTGCCTGATTGCTCTGGCTAGAACTTCTAATACTATATTGAATAGGAGTGGTGAGAGAGGGCATCCGTGTCTGGTGCCACATTTCAAGGGGAATGCTTCCAGTTTTTGCCCATTCAGTATGATATTGGCTGTTGGTTTGTCATAAATAGCTTTTATTATTTTGAGATAGGTTCCATCGATACCTAGCTTATTGAGTGTTTTTAGCATAAAGGGCTGTTGAATTTTGTCAAAGGCCTTCTCTGCATCAATTGAGATAATCATGTGGTTTTTGTCTTTGGTTCTGTTTATGTGGTGAATTACGTTTATAGACTTGCGTATGTTGAACCAGCCTTGCATCCCCGGGATGAAGCCTACTTGATCATGGTGGATAAGCTTTTTGATGTGCTGTTGCAATCGGCTTGTCAGTATTTTATTGAAGATTTTTGCATCTATGTTCATCATGGATATTGGCCTGAAGTTTTCTTTTCTTGTTGAGTCTCTGCCACGTTTGGGTTTTGGCATCAGGATGATGTTGGTGTCATAAAATGATTTGGGAAGAATTCCCTCTTTTTGTATTGTTTGGAATAGTTTCAGACGGAATGGTACCAGCTCCTTTTTGTATGTCTGGTAGAATTCGGCTGTGAACCCGCCTGGACCTGGGCTTTTTTTGGGTGGTAAGCTCTTAATTGCTGCCTCAACTTCAGACCTTGTTATGGGTCTGTTCAGGGTTTCGGCTTCTTCCTGGTTTCGGCTTCGGAGGAGACAAGTGTCCAGGAATTTATCCATTTCTTCCAGGTTTATTAGTTTATGTGCATAGAGTTGTTTGTAATAATCTCTGATGATATTTTGAATTTCTGTGGAATCTGTGGCGATATCCCCTTTATCGTTTTTTATTGCATCAATTTGGTTATTCTCTCTTTTCTTTTTTATTAATCTGGCTAGTGGTCTGTCTATTTTGTTGATCTTTTCTAAAAAACAGCTCCTGGATTTATTGATTTTTTGAAGGATTTTTTGTGTCTCTATCTCCTTCAGTTCTGCTCTGATCTTAGCTATTTCTTGTCTTCTGCTAGACTTTGAGTTTTGTTGATCTTGCTCCTCTAGCTCTTTCAGTTTTGACGATAGAGTGTCAATTTTTGATCTCTCCTTGCTTCTCATGTGGGCACTTATTGCTATATATTTTCCTCTAGATACTGCTTTAAATGTGTCCCAGAGATTCTGCTATGTTGTGTCTTCATTCTCGTTGGTTTCGAAGAACATCTTTATTTCTGTCTTCATTTCATTGTTTATCCAGTCAACATTCAAGAGCAAGTTGTTCAGTTTCCATGAAGCTGTGCGGTTCTGGGTTAGTTTTTGAATTCTGAGTTCTAACTTGATTGCACTGTGGTCTGAGAGACTGTTTGTTAGGATTTCCGTTCTTTTGCATTTGCTGAGGAGTGATTTACTCCTAATTATGTGGTCAATTTTAGAGTAGGTGTGATGTGGTGCTGAGAAGAATGTATATTCTGTGGCTTTGGGGTGGAGAGTTCTGTAAATGTCTCATAGGTTTGCTTGGCCCAGGTCTGAGTTCAAGTCCTGGATATCCTTGTTAATTTTCTGTCTGCTTGATCTGTCTAATGTTGACAATGGGGTGTTAAAGTCTCCCACTATTATTGTGTGGGAGTCTGAGTCTCTTTGTAAGTCCTTAAGAACTTGCCTTATGTATCTGGGTGCTCCTGTATTGGGTGCATATATATTTAGGATCGTTAGCTCTTCTTGTTGCATTGATCATTTTACCATTATGTAATGTCCCTCTTTGTCTCTTATGATCTTTGTTGCTTTAAAGTCTAATTTATCAGAGATGAGATTTGCAATGCCTGTCTTTTTTTGCTCTCCATTTGCTTGGTAAATCTTCCTCCATCCCTTTATTTTGAGCCTTTGTGTATCCTTGCATGTGAGATGGGTTTCCTGGATACAGCACACAGATGGGTTTTGGCTTTTTATCCAATTTGCCAGTCTGTGTCTTTTGATTGGGGCATTTAGTCCATTTACATTTAGGGTTAATATTGTTATGTGTGAATTTGATACTGCCATTTTGGTGCTAGCTGGGTGTCTTGCCCTTTAGTTGAGCTGGTACTTGTTGATCCTTTATATGTGTAGAGCCTCTTTCAGGAGCTCTTGTAGAGCTGACCTGGTGGTGACAAAATCTCTGAGTACTTGCATGTTCCCAAAGGATTTTATTTTTCCTTCACTTATGAAGCTTAGTTTGGCTGGATAGGAGATTCTGGGTTGAAAGTTCTTTTCTTTAAGGATGTTGAATATTGGCCCCCACTCTCCTCTGGCTTGTAGGGTTTCTGCTGAGAGATCTGCTGTGAGTCTGATGGGCTTCCCTTTGTGGGTAACCTGACCTTTCTCTCTGGCTGCCCTTAGTATTTTCTCCTTCATTTCAACCCTGGTGAATCTGACGATTATGTGCCTTGGGGTTACTCTTCTTGATGAATATCTTGATGGTGTTCTCTGTATTTCCTGGACTTGAATGTTTGCCTGCTTTGCTAGGTTGGGGAAGTTTTCCTGGATAATATCCTGAAGACTATTTTCCAGCTTGGATTCATTCTCTTCGTCGCATTCAGGTACGCCTATCAAACGTAGATTAGGTCTTTTCACATAGTCCCACATTTCTTGGAGACTTTGTTCATTCCTTTTTACCCTTTTTTCTCCAGTCTTGCCTTCCCGTTTTATTTCATTGAGTTGATCTTTGACCTCTGATATCCTTTCTTCTGCTTGGTCAATTCGGCTGTTGATACTAGTGCATGCTTCGCGAAGTTCTCGTGTTGCGTTTTTCAGCTCCATCAATTCACTTATATTCCTTTCTATTTTGTCCGTTCTCGTTAGCATTTCATCAAATCTTTTTTCAAGGTTCTTAGTTTCTTTGCATTTGGTTAGAACGTGTTCTTTAAGTTCACAGAAGTTTCTTACTACCCAACTTCTGAAGTCTGATTCTGTCATTTTATCACCCTCGTTCTCCCTCCAACCTTCTTCCCTCGCTGGTGAGGAGTTGTGATCCCTTGTAGGAGGAGAGGTGTTCTGGTTTTGGGTGTTTTCATCCTTTTTGCGCTGGTTTCTTCCCATCTTTAAGGATTTATCCACCTGTCAACTTTGTAGTTGCTGGCTTTTAGATTGGGTCTGAAATCTTTCAGATTGACATTCTGTTTGTTGATGATGAGGTTATTTCTGTTTCTTGGTTTTCCTTCTGACAGTCTGGCCCCTCTACTATTGGTCTGCTGAGGTCCACTCCAGGCCCTGCTTGCCTGGGGTTCACCTGCAGCAGCTGCTGAACAGTAAGGGTTGTTACCAGTTTTCTTCTTCTGCTATCTTTGTCCCAGAAGGATACCCGCCTAGTGTCAATCTGATCTCTCCTTCATGAGGTGTCTCTGGATATATAGGGGTCAGGGAGCTGCTTGAGGAGATGGTCTCTTCTTTATAGGAGCTCAAATGGTGAGCTGTGAGCTCTGTTGTTCATTCAGAGCTGCTGGGCAGGTACGTTTAGGTCTGCTGCAGCAGAACTCATAAACTGCTTTTTGTTCCCAGGTGCTCTGTCCCAGGGATTTAGGGCTTTATTTATGAGTTTCCGTTATGCTGCCGCCTTCTTTTTTTTTTTTTCTTCAGACCTGCCCAGCCCAGCAAGGAGGCAGCCTAGTCACTGTCGGCCTCTAGAGGCTTTGCTGAGCTGCTGTGGGCTCCGCCCGGCTGCTGAGTGAACTTCCCTGCAGTCCTGTTTATATGGGTGTAGTTAGAACTGCTTTGGCAATGGTGGCCCGCCTCTGTTGAGGCGGAGTCTCTCTGCTGTGGCAGGTTGCCTTGGCAACGGCGGGCTGCCTCGGCAACGGCAGGCTGCCTCAGCATTGGCCGACTACCTCCGTCCTGGCGGGCTGCCTCTGTAATGGCGGACGCCCCTCCCCCACAGAGCTGGACCGTCCCGGGTTCAGCTGCGCTTGCTGTGAAACTCTCAATCCAGAGTTTCTGGTTGCTGTTCTTTTGTGGGGGTGGGACCAGCCGAGCCTGATCGCCTGGCTCCCTGCCTCAGCTCCTTTTTTAAGTTTGTGTTCCAGTAGCCTGTTGAAGAGGCGCCGGGGTCTGTTTGTTTTCCCCTGTGCCCACTCGCTGCACTGGCTTAAACAGCAGCACTGGGGTTTGTGGCGCTTTTTTTTTTTTCCCCTGGAATCTACTGTCTTGGTTCTCTGCTCAGTCCCCTTTTTTTTTTTTTTTTTTTTTTTTTGAGACGGAGTTTCGCTCTTGTTACCCAGGCTGGAGTGCAATGGCGCGATCTCGGCTCACCGCAACCTCCGCCTCCTGGGTTCAGGCAATTCTCCTGCCTCAGCCTCCTGAGTAGCTGGGATTACAGGCATGCACCACCATGCCCAGCTAATTTTTTGTAGTTTTAGTAGAGACGGGGTTTCACCATGTTGACCAGGATGGTCTCGATCTCTTGATCTCGTGATCCACCCGCCTCGGCCTCCCACAGTGCTGGGATTACAGGCTTGAGCCACCGCGCCCGGCCTCAGTCCCCTTTTTAAACAGAGGAATGGGCGACTTACCGTGGCTCCAATCGCCAGCCAAAAGGGCACCCGGACTGGTGTATTTTGTACGGAGAACCGCTGCTCCGGGTCGCCAACAAAGCAGCCGCGTGGGGCAAAGCAGCGGCGCTGGCTGGCACAGCCGCGCTGGCCAAAACAGCTGCGCTGGCGACCGCGACCGTGGAGCTCCTCTACCTGGGAATTTCCTAGTCTGTGGGCAATAAAAATGCGGCGTCCACTCAGCCTCTGCACTTTCACTGGGAGCTGCAATCCTGAGCTATTCCTAAACGGCCATGTTGGATCCTCCCTCTCAAATGACAAACTTTCACAAGTTAACAAATATGGCAAACATTACGAAATCTAGAAAAACAGCGTAATTATTTTAATTAACTATCACACATTTTAAATATCATTCCCCTATACATTTGTCAGCATATTTTTTTATTGCCTCTTCATTATGATGGCAATATTGTAATATCAATCTCCAGAGAGAAAATGGAAAGCTAATTTTGTCTTTCCTCTTGCATAATGAATCAAATACTACTGCTATTTTAGAAAAGTTTCTTTTTCACTTCACAATTTGTAATTGCTCTTATGTAAACTTATGTAAATGTTTATGGTTATGATAAATTTACAGGCTTGTGAAATTTCCTTATGCAGGGACCAATGTTAAATCTCTTTGGATTAGCGACATTTTTTTTTTTTTTTTGAGACAGGGTCTCTGTTACCTAGGCTAGAGTGCGGTAGGTCAATCACCATTCACTGCAGTCTCAACCTCCTGGTGATCTTCCCACCTCAGCCTCCAGAGTAGCTGGGACTATGAGTGTGTGCCATGATGCCCAGCTAATTTTCTGTAAAGATGGGACCTCACTATGTTACCCATGCTGTTCTTGAGGTCCTGGGCTCAGGCATTTCTAAGCCAACCCCCTCAGCCTCTCAAAGACTGACATTACAATAATGAGATGGCCTTACGTCATTCTTTATCCACATTGCTTAAAGCCTTCTACTGGAATGGGGAGGATCTCATGTGGCTAAGGGGCCCTGGAGCTTAAGCATCATTTAGCTGTGGCAAATCCACCCCGTTGGTAATTGGCAAAGAAAAGTCTTTAGAGTTAGTTCTGTGCTCAAATTTGAACTTCACTGCATTTTAGCCATATGACTTTAGAAAAATCATTTGATTCTCTGAGCTTCAGTTTTCCCAATTCTAAAATGAGACTATTAACAGTTTTAACTTTATTGGATTTTTTTTAGGATTAAAAATAATAGTGTGTTTTCCCAAACTATTAGTTTCTTCCATCATCCTCTTCACAGTAATTTCTAATCTGAATTTGAAAAAGGTTTTTTGAAATCAGGTCTTCATGTCAAAATTAGATGGTGATTCAAAAAAAAAATTATCTCATCTAGTTATTCGTGAAAAATTTTGGGGACAAAATTGAGAAGATAAACTACATATGTTTTGCATTCCTAATATGTCCCAATAGCTTTCTCATGTATTACTTCAGCTCAAATATCTTGAGTCTCCTTGTCTACTCAACTATAGATACACATACAGAATCCAAGGATCCTATCTTTTCTTCTCACAACCAACGTCTAACACCATCTTGAAACATTTAAAGGTCAGTAAGAATTCATGAATAAATGAATGGTCTTATGTAATCCTACAACAACTCTGATAGGGAGAGTGACCTTGCTTTACAAGAAAGGTCTCTGACAGGTAAATTCACCTATCCATGGTAGCACAGCTAATAAGTCCCCATCCAACCAAAGCCTAAGTTCATCCACTTTCTTTTATACTTTGCATTCTTCACATTTCTTGATGCTCCTCAAGTCAGTCCTTATAGTTAGTCAACCTGCACACTTTGGATTGGCCACTTTGAAATGCTTCTTAAATCTTTAAGGATCACTGTCTGATATATTTCGTTTATTTTCTAGTCAATTATAACATAACCATAACATAAGAAGAAAACCATGCATTTATATTGTGAAGACTTAGTGTGTTTTTTCTAAAAAATGATCACCATGGCCGAGAGCAGTGGCTTAGGCCTGTAATCCCAGCACTTTGGGGGGCCGAGGAGGGCAGATCACGAGGTCAAGAGATTGAGACCATCCTGGCCAACATGGTGAAACCCCGTCTCTACTAAAAAATACAAAAATTAGCTGGGCATGGTGGTGTGCACCTGTAGTCCCAGCTACTCAGGAGGCTGAGGCAGAATTGCTTGAACCAAGAAGGCAGAGGTTGCTGTGAGCCAGGATCACGCCACTGCACTCCAGCCTGGCTCCTGGCAACAGAGGAAGAGTCTATCTCCAAAACAAAAAAAGAAAAGATCACCATTGATTTTCATTGTTAAACTGTTTTACATAGATATCTTTCTATGTCTATTACTCTCTACAAATTCATTTTGATTGAGGAATGGGCATTTTCGTTAATTGAGTATCTTGCTTATGTAGGAATTACAATTCTACAGTTCATGCATTGCTACTTTTCTTAAAAGTATAAAGCACATTGCAATTACAGTGAATGTGAATTTGCTTTGATAATTTGAGATGCCTTCTTGAGTTCTTGTATCACAGAATTTTCAGGATGAACATTAAATGTGATAGTTCTTCATATACAGAAGGCAGAGGAGATAGAGCTGACAGGAATCAAGATTGAGTTTGTGATCTGACCTGAATTTTTTTTTAATCACCCATGTCAGCTTGTTCATTTTTCATTTATATCCTCATCCATCAGAGAGGAAGATAAAATTATATTTTATATATCCCTTTAGATTTTGGATAAATAAGAATTACATCATTATCTTATAATTAATCTTGGTACATCCATAGGTATCTGAGGAAGGCGTTAAGAAACCCAGATGCACGAAGTATGAGCTCCCCTGTCTTAGTTTCCACATATCACAGTGTCTTTCAGAGTTCCTACTCACTCCCCAACCTCCAAACATTAGGGTGCCTCTTATTTCTTCCCTCTTCTGTATACACCTACTCCACAGGTAGGGTCTTTTCAGACTGACTGTGCTCTGACAAAGCTCAACTTTATCTCTAGCTACACCCTCTCCTTGAAATGCAAACTCAGAATCAAACTGCCTACTCTAGAAATCAAGTTTGGAGGTGTATCCTAAGCATCTGAAACTTAAACTGAACCCCTGATTTATCACCTCTACTCTCCCATCCCTAGTCCTCTGGAGGTCTTTCCTGTTTCAGCAAATGACAACTCCAAATTTTCAGTGGCTCAGGTCCAAAATTATCTTTTAGTTTTCTTTTTCTTTCATAACCCAAATCTAGTCCACCACTTATCCTGTGGAGTCGATTTTGGCTACAGACACCATTACCACACTGGTCTACATGACCACCGTCTGTCCCAGGATGATTGTGATTGTCTCTCTTCTTATTTTTTTATTGTTTTGGGGGGGAAGCGGGACAGGGTCTTGCTCTGTCACCTAGGCTGGAGCGCAGTGGTGCTTTCATGGCTCACTGCACCCTCTACCTCCTGGGCTCAAAAGATCCTCCCACTTTAGCTTCCCAAAGTGTTGGGATTATAGTCATGGGCCTCAGTTCCCAGCCAGTCTCTTGTTTTAAAATGTAAATTGGGTCATGCAATTCTTCAGCTCCAAAGGCCTCAAAAGTTCCACCACTTGGCTCCATCTCTCATTATGCTCCAAGAATGCTGGCCCCTTGCTGTTCTTTCAGCCTGTCAAGCACGCTTCTTAAAGGCACTATGGTTTCCTCCCTTTGGAACTGTCTTTCCTCAGGTAATAACATGTGCTTCTTTCTTTCCTTCACTCTTCCGTTCAAATGTCACTTTGTCATGGAGGACTTAATCATCTTATATAAAACAGCAACTCCCCCCACCTCCCAGGGAATGGTCTATGCTCCTTTCTTGTTTTGCTGTCCGTCATGTAACTTTTCAGTATCTGACGTATCTATGTTTTAACCCTTTGTTTATCATTTGACTTCCCTAAGTAGAATGTAAGCAGCATAAGGACAGGGACTTTATCTGTTTCTTTATCTACAAACTCTATCTCAAACAGTTCCAGCCATAAAGTTGACACTCAATAAATGTTTTTTGAGTAATGGCCATCTCCCTGAATGAATTAATAGTAAGCAACTATAAATTATGTTTTTATACTAGCATGGATATATGGGTTTTATATATTTGACTCATTCAGGATACCATAATTTAAGTTAAAATTAAAGCACAATTTAATAAGATCTGAAATATAAATGCTATAAACTTATAAAAGTCATAATTTTAAAGTGTAGTTATGGAAATTAAAATTATTTATTTTATTACCATTATTTAAAGAGTTGTATTCTCTTTACTCTCTGCCAGTCAATGGTATTAATATTAGCATGTTTGTCCTAAAAGGAAAATAATGTAATAGAAAATCAAGGCAAGTTTTGCCTGCTCCTGAAATGTCCATAGTGGGCCTTCCATATGCACTTGTTGAAACAAAGGCCCTCTAATAATTCTTTCCCTAGAAAGATTCCGAAAAAAGTGTTCATATTCCTCCAATCTCAGCATTACAGAATAATGAGCAAACAGTTAAATTGGCCCAGCTCTGGTTTCAAGAGAGATTTATGGTCTGTTAGTCCTCCGGAGGGACTATAAAACCACTGATGACATCTTACTTTGAAATCTCTTGTATTAAGTAAAGAGACGGGTGTGGTGCGCTAGTGAACTCTGCATGTGAGTGGTATTTAGGCAAGTTCTGTACTTCAAAGCAGAGTCCTTAACTCATAGGGAGGCTCTCTGCCATTAGCAAGGGATCTCACTAATGACCAGTGCTGCCTTCCCCAACACCCCCATCCTTTCCCAAAAAGATTCTTAATTTTATCCTAAATATATTTGATATGTTTTCCTCTATATTTTGCTTTGGGTTTTAAAAATTCACTGGCAGATTTTTATCTCTTCTGTGGAAGCATCAAGCTGCAGATGCAAGTCAGTCCAAATCACCAGAATAATACAAGATGATACAACTGCCTTCAAGTTCTAATACTTGCTGCAGGGGCCCAAGCCTCGTTTTAAACGTGAACAGTAGGGTGGCTGTGGCAGAGAACTGACCATTTACTTTCTGCCTCAGGTGACCCCCTTGTGATCTCTGACGCTGGGCAGAGGGAAAGGGAAAGAACTGCGTTTTGGGGAGAAGCATGCTTTCTGGGACACCGCCAGGTTTACCCAAAGAGCCCAGTTAAGAGCTGAATTACAACTAGCTCTAGAGTCTCCCTGTTTGGGGCCTCATTCTAGAAACCCCCAAGTCCAGCCGCGGCTTCCTCCACATCATGACAGAGAGAGGGGACTGGGAATGGACGAAGGAGCAGGAGTGGTGCTCCAGGACGACCCAGGCGCTCAAGGGAGAGGGTTTCTTCGTGGCGTGGCTGCACAGAAACTTTTTCCTCGCACTATCTGACTCCAGGACTGGACTGTGAGGTCTGCAACAGCTGGTTGGGTTCCGGTGGGGAACACATCCTCCGCCCAGCGCCAGGGCTGGAGCCTTGGATGAAGCCGCCGCAACCCTGGGCTAGGGGCGGCAGAGGACTGGAGACAGGGGCGCGGGGAGGCCCCGGCTAGAGCCCCGGCTCTCCCGCCTTGCAGACGGGGTCCTCACCTGTTCCAGCGGACCACCTTCCTCTGGTAATCCCGCAGTGCCTCCTGGCTGGCCAAGAGAGAGTCCTCGGGTCCCCCGAGAGGCGGCTCCTCCGGGATGTTGCACAGCGGGTGGGTTAAAGAGGGCCTGGAGCTTGGAGCCTGAGGCGCTGCGGCTGCCGCCGGCCGGCTCAGTCCGGGTCCCGGCTCGGGAAAAGTGCACGATCGTGCCGGGGTCTGAGGCGGCTGTGGCCGAGTCCGGCTCAGGCAGGGAGGCGCGGCCGGCGCACCGGCAGCCCCGCGGGCGCTCCCAGGGCTGCAGCTGGCGCTACACTTCGGGCCAAAGGTGGAAGAAGAGGTCGGCAGACAGCAGCGCGCCCAGCAGCAGCAGGGTCAGCAGGTGGCCCCGGCACGGCCCGGGCATGGCTCAGAGTGCGCGGGGTGGCGGGGCTTGCCTGCCGAGGGGGAGGTCTCCAGGGTGGGACCGGTCGTCCCGGGGCGCGGGCAGAAGAGGCGCCTGGAGTCCCGCTGGCCAGCTGGGGTCGAGGGGACCGGAATGCTCCCCGCGCGGGCTAGTGCCACGTGGAGGGGTGTAGCTCCTGAACTTGGGGACCAGGTGCACGGAGCGCCTGGGCTCTCGATGTCAGCGGGCGTGGCTTCTCCGCGCCAAGTAAGCCGAGGGAATCGGGTTTCCGCTTCTTGCGCCTTTTCTCCTCTGCGCCCGCCCGTTCGGGCGCCCGCGGCAGGTAAAGGGCCCCGGGTCTCGGGCACCGGCTGTCACGGCGGGCGGACGGGCGATGGGGCAGGGGGCAACCTCGAAGAGCCACGCGGAGTGAGGCGTAGGCAACCGGCTTCGGAGCCGGGGGAGTCTCTCCCGAGGATGCTGTCGCTCTGCGGCGGCGGCGGTGACTGCTCCCGCAACTCCTTCTGCCGGCTGCGGGGACGCCAGTGCTCTTGGGCTGGCACGGGCGGCGGGAGTGGGGAGTTAGCGAAGCAGGAGGGGCTCCGAGGTAGCTCGTCTGCGCGCCTGGACTCCTAGAAGCAGAGGTAGCGCGGGGTTTCCCCGAGCCTGGCCTGTCGCCGGCACCCCCGCCCATTCTCCGCTGGCACCTGCCTCTGGCCGGCTGACGGCCAACTCCTGACCCGCGGCCGGCGCTGCCCTTGCACCTTGTCACCCACCCGCTGTCTGCGCCCTCCCTCTTGCTCAGGCCTCCTGCTTTCCCTGCCTAGTTCTCAGTCCAGACATTTTAGAGGACTCAAGCGAGGGGTCCGAAGCCTCTTTACCATTTATTTTTTTTTTTTTTTTAAAAAGACACCACAAGCCCCCTAAAACCCCCTTTTTCCTGTAAGCTTTGCCAAATGAGTATGGAGGGGAGAGGGGGGTGGCAATGTTGGTATCTTTTCTCTCTTTGTGTCCCCTTCAACCCCAACCGCCTGTAGAGCGCAGGACACATCAAGATTCATAACAACTACCTACCACGTGCCTGGCACAGGAAACATCCTGTTGGGGAAGGAAAGATCTTGACCTTTAAAAGTAAGGCATCCGTTTTACCTAGAATCCTGCTGATTTCCTGTTTGGAAGGAGTTTGATTCCAACTCTGCCTGTACTTTAAAAAGAGGAAATGTTTTTGCACTCAGGGAGGGAGGGGCCCTGATGACCCCACTCCGAAATTTTGAGTTTAGCTTGGTGTGAAAGTCCTCCACCCAAATGAATCACTGGAGGACACATTTAAGCTTTCTCCAATATCCTGTGATGTAATGTACCCGCCCCACACCCAATTTTCCTTTTGAGGAGGAGGGAGGGAGCCCTGAACTCCTGGCTCCTCTATTTAATGACCCCACAGTGTAGTAAAGTGCAAGTCTGACGGGAGAGGCGGCTCCACCCTGCTGAATGTTCAGGAAATCCACCAGGAGCTGCCTGCCCAGGCAGCAAAGCTTTCCTTGTAAGTTAATCGTGCTCTTTAACACCTCCCTTCCCTTGCTGGAATTAAGAACCCTCAGACATACTTTGCTTTGCGGGTTTAGACCAGAGTTCTTTTCCCCATGGTTCAGTGGAAGGTTTCTTAGGGACTTTGCAGCCTCCTCATCTGTAAATAAAGATAATGGTGGAAACTACCTCCTAAGGTTATTAGGAGACTTAATAAAATAAAATGAGCAAACTTACAATAGGGATGAATCTTAAAAACATTATCCTGAACAAAAGAAACCAGACACAAAAAAGTACATAGTGCATAATTCAATTTATATAAAATTGTAGAACAAACTAGTCTATGGTGATAGGAAGTAGAGCAATGATGGGAGGGGACCAGTAGCAGGGGAATTGACTACTGAGGGTACCAGAGAACTTTTGGGGCAAAGTGGTAATGTTGATATTTTGACTGTGGTGGTGGTTACATGGATGCACATGCTTGTCAAAACTGATTCAAGTTTAGATTTTAAATGGGCATATTTTATGGCAAATGAATTATATCTCACAGTTATCTTGTATCTTATATCTCATAAAAAATCAAACTCAGTGGCAAAAAGCAAAAGAAAAACCCTTAATTAAGGAGTTTTAGGGATTCAGGGTTGTTTACAAAAGATGTCATATGAAAATGTCCAGTAAATTTGGCTGTTTTGTGGCCAAAGCATGTTGTCTTTGAGAAGTGGAATCAATGTGATGCATTTTGTATTAGGAATTATTCAAGGCACTCTGTGAGCAGTCTCATTTAATGTTCAAAACAATCCTGTGAAGTGGATTTTATTAGCCTTATTTTAAATATGGTACATTTAAAGATAAGCAGATATTTTGAGGGAGACTTATTAAATGTAGAATATAATTAGAACATAGACAATCCATTATATGATTTTATATTTCCA
This sequence comes from Sapajus apella, assembly GCF_009761245.1. Lineage (NCBI taxonomy): Eukaryota > Metazoa > Chordata > Mammalia > Primates > Cebidae > Sapajus > Sapajus apella. The sequence continues at coordinate 53,728 of NW_022437358.1, forward strand.
TATAATAACTAGTACATTCTCTTATTTTTCCCATAAGTAGAAAAAAAATTGATGAATCAGGTGGAACAAGCCATTTATATTCTTCAGCAATATCATTTATATCTGATTATAAGAGTAACAATATTAAAAATATTTAAAATACTTTTATTATAGTTTGATATTTTCTACAGAAAATTCAGTACATTTATTATATTTTATAATATTAACCAAAGTGGATAAACATACAATAAATGGAACCTCAAAGTTTCAGTAGCAACTCAAAAGATAATTGAAAACAATTTAAGGATATTATACCTTTTAGACAAAAAGTAAAATTCTATAAAATTGTTATTTTTTTATCAGATCCATAATGGACTTAAGATTTCTTAACTCAGAAATGTCATCTTCTCAGGATAGACTTCTCTGTGTTTTTGACAGTAACTGCTGAACAAATTTTTAAATAACTTTTCTATTTCTTGAATTCTTGTTACAAATAATTGTTAATTTAAAAAGAAGTTTAGTAGAACAAGGATCAAGTTAATAGGTAATACAGAGTCAGTAAATATGCATAGAACCCTAATATCACAGTAGTTTGAATGCTAGTACTTAGTCTTGGGGCAGCTGATATAGGAAATGTCTTTGATCCAATTTCCCATGTGGAGTATTTGTAATCTTTGGGTTCAGTGTTCTTTTTCTCTGGGCTATATACCTCATGATCAGGTGCTTGAGGAATCACTCAAAACTGTACTGTCATCAAAAAATTTTTAGTTTTTTGCTTAGCTCCTTCTACTCTGCTATTTAGTTATCACCTCAAAACAGGGACAGAAGAATGCTAATCTTTCTCCAACTCTTAATGTGCATTTCCTTTGCGATTCACTGTCTCAATTTCTCTGTCCCTTTATTAGAAAGTGTTGAACTCACCTTCAGTTTATGTACCCTTAAAAAGATCTCCCACGTATCCACATACAGATTCTTCTCTCTCATTTTTCACCTTCCCATAATCTGAATAAAAATGTAATTTGATCCAGTGACTTGACAGTTAAATGAGAGACATAGTTTGAAATAGGTATGCATAAAAAGCAGTCCTCATTTTAGTTTAAGGTTATTTCCAACTTTTTTTTTTTGCCTATAAGTCTCCATTCATAATGATAGTAGAATGTGAAAGGATAAGATGAAAATGAAACATTTTATGAAGTATGAGCAAATGATTTGAACATTCTCTTAAAAAGATGAGTTATGTGTCACCGTTCCAGAGCTACCAAGAACCCAGCCCATATATCATTGCCACTTAGCTGCTATGTCCAGAGATCAGTGTGCCAGATGCTTTACTGGATAGATGAGATGATGGAGCTGCTCTCCCAATCAGAGGAAACAAGACATAGATGGCATTCTAGAGGTGTTTGTTTCCAGTCACTCTTTCTTTCTGGAGGATAAGACTCGTTAGACGAGAAATGTAAATTTCTTATTTTTATAGTGTGAACATTTGCTTATCAATTTGTACCACTTCAGTGAATTGAATTTGCTGTGCTGGAAAAACAGGGATTGCAAGAGTTTGTTTGTTTTTGCTTGTTTTAGCCAGGTTTATCAGAGCTAAAATAATAATGGATCTCATGGTTAGGCAATTCCATTTTTAGACCAGGTTCAGTTCAGAGCAAACTGCAGTAGTTTGCTTGATTAGTCATTCCTACAGGTAAGCAGGATCCAAACACCAGAATTGTAGGCATCCTGTAGTTTAGAGTTTTATTTTCCTGTATTCTTATTAATTAACTAGGTTTGATATTTGTTGATCTCCTTTGTGGTAAATGGGACCTATATTTTGGGAGATAGAGGTAAAACCATACCACAAAAAGCGCTTATATATCAGCACCTTACAGTCGCATAGTGATAAACCCATTGATTCCTCAGCTTGTAGCTTGTGACTTCCAAATGGAGAGTCAAAAAATTTATCTATTTATTTGAGACAGAGTTTCACTCTTGTCCCCCAAGCTGGAGAGCAGTGGTGCAATCTTGGCTCAGTGAAACCTCTACCTCCAGTTCAAGCGATTCTCCTGTCTCAGCTCCCCAAGTAGCCAGGATTACAGATGCCTGCCACCACATCCAGCTAATTTTTGTATTTTTAGTAGAGATGGGGTTTCACCATGTTGGCCAGGCTGGTATCCAACTCCTGACCTCAAGTGATCTGCCCACCTTGGCCTCCCAAAGTGCTGGGATTACAGGTATGAACCATGTGCCCAGCCAAAAAATAAAATCTGTAACAAAATTACCAAAAAGTTTATGACCATACTATTTGGGACAAAATGTATAATGATGGCTATATTAAGGTGTATTCATCTGAACAATGACTGGAAAGTTAAAGCAAAAATGAAAAATGTTTCATTAAGATCATGAGATAGTAATGATTGATTAAAGAATTTTTATTTATATTGCTGTATCTTTTTTTCCCATAGAGATAGTGACCTGTAAAGCCTGATTTGCAGTGACAGCCCTTTCATTTTCAGAAGTTATAATTTAATTTGATATTTGTTAACCACAATAAACAGGGACAAACAGTTGATTTTATAACTGTTGATTGTTTTCCCATAGAACACTAAAGTCATGGTAGCTGGCATTTGTGTCACTGGAGCTTGTATTTGTGTTGCTATTTCAATTCTTTAGTGAAATCACTGGCAATATTCTGTTTACTTCAATAGCTAAATATTTTCAAGGCACTCCAATCTTCCTATAGAAAAACATAAAGATTTAGAGATATATAAACTGTGAAAGACTAGTTTATATATCTCTAAATTTTTATGTTTCTCTATAGTTATATTCATGGTTTTCTATTTTACCAAATCAATGGTTTAAAAAAAGGGAACTATAGAAGATAGGTAAGAAACACACATTAGATATTTCTCCCCAGTAGAAAGAATGTACAATTTTTACTTAGCTTTAAATGTTCTCTGTCCTAAGATCAAGTTCTAATTTCAACTTTTCAAATTGTTAGTCTATGACAAAATAAATTGTAGGAGACAGATTCACATGTCACTTACACTCCTAATTCACCAATGAAGACCTAATATAATTGCAGACATTTAAGAGATGTTTTGAGAAGGTAGGGAGGAGGGACCCTGTTCATTAGTGTTTCCATATCATCCTCTAAATCAGGAAGGAGAACTTGTGATCCAAAAGTGATCTTGAAAACAAGTCTCAGCCTCTTCCATGGCTGTAATAGAGGCCAGTCTTACTAAAGTCAAAAACTGGATTCACTGCTGTAACCTGTGAAGGCAGTAGGAGCAAAGGGCCTCGGTCTAACTGGTATTTATTGCTGTCATTGTTTTGGATTCCAGACCTTTGATAAATCTTTCCCAGTGAAGCAAACCCATGGTTAACTCTGCAGCAGTGAGGAAGCTATGGAAGCAGAGCTGCAATTAATCTTCACTGGCAAAACAAAACATAAAAAAACTAAAAGGAAGGCTTGCTTCTTGCAGATGTAATTTTAAATGACAGGCGGCAGGTGAAAACATTACCCTTAAAAAGAGAACGTATTTTGTATTATACACAATAACCAGGAAAAAGACATTATCAAAAAAGGGATAATTATTCATGCTGAAGTGAAGAAAAAAAGGTAGAATGTAAAAGACAAAATAGTTATAATTAAAAAGTAGGATGCTCTAATACTGACATTCAAATACGTGTTGTCAGGTGGCTTTTATTTGGGTGACAATATTCAAGGAGTACCAAAAACCCTTTCCTCAAAACTTTTTCTGTGTTATCTCTTAGAGGTACTATTAAATAATGGGAAATACTCTGTTTTAAGAAGCACCAAGTTCTATGCAATTGTCGGTTGGCAAGACATGTGTTCTAAGCATCAATTTCAGTATCTGAAAAATTCAGAGTCATATTAACAGTCTGCCAGCTGAGAGATCTGTTGCATTATATAGTGACACCTTGTGGGTCTGTAAGCTCTACAACTCGAATGCCTTTCAGTCGTGTGTCTTTAATAACATCCTTTAACAGACCCTGCTTAACATATTCGTCATAACAGATGGCTGAAGAAAGATCAGTAGAAGATGATTAAGGGAAATAAAAGATAAGAGGAACCAAGCTCTTAATCTAGAAAAAACAGCATTTAGAGGTTGGGTTAATGTGACTTGGACAAGGTGGCTGTATCAGGGAGAGAGTCTAGGTTAAAGTAAAGAATGGAGGAAGAAAAAATCAGAAAAGGAGCAAAGGTAAGAAGAGGGTTATGCATGAATTAGTTAGGGAGGCATATATAAGAGGTGGGATGAGATATCAGAATTGATGAGTCAGCTCTGTTGGTAGGAATAGGCTTAACCAAGCCTCCCTCCCATCTCTTACTTGAGCTGTTACCAGTGTCTGTGAGTTATTATGCATAGTGCTTGTGGTCTGACTAGTACCAGTAAATACAGAGCTTTATAGATTTGGAAGGCAGATCTATCTTCTATCTTCCCATCTTTGTTCCAAATCATTTTCCTTTCTCAGAAGTTATGTTTTGAATTTAGTGGCTGCTATGAAGGTTGAACTCTCAAGGGAACCAAGGCAGTGTTGTATGTGGGACGTGGTTGAAACCTGGGCCAAGGTCCAGAAATTCTGATGCTGTGAATCTCCTTTGCCTGCCTAGAACCCCTGGGAGTTGCTAGTATTAAAGACTCTCAGCTGGAATATATTCTGCACATAAACACTTTTCATTGTGTCTGTTTCCATTTCAAATTAGTTGTCGGGTTGGGAATATTCTGTTACTAGCCTATCCCCTGGTGTTGTAATATTTATTCTACTTTTCTAAACCTGAAGCTTTTAATGAAACCGTATATGGAGTGAAGCCTTGCTTCTATCTTCTCCCTCAACTCGAGCCGTGTTTTTTTAAGCTTCAGAAGTTCTTGGAAACTTTATCTTGGGACATTCATTACTTTAAATTGATTTTCTATACAAGGAAAGTCCTCCTGGTTCTGACCCTCTGTCTGGTTTTTTTTTTTTGTTTGTTTGTTTCGTTTTCACATATATACCAGCTGTTGCCAGGTGGTAAAAAAGACAGACAATGAACTTTTGCTGGAGATAATTCAAAGCATCACTTTTCCCAACTTTGATTTCTGAACGAACGATGAGATTTTTGGTAGCCACTAAGGGGAGCCACATACCCATATTCTCTCAGCCTTAACATAATCCCTTTATAAGAAAGGGGAGATCATATTCGGCTTGTGGCCAGCACAAAAAGTACGTTGCCAAATGCTCTTGGAAATAAGGCAGCAATTTAAATCGACAAATTCATGGGTTTAAAATTTAAGCAATACTTTTATTTGACTTTTCTTGATTCTTTCTTCAGAGGATGTGGAAACTCATGCAGTAGGACTGCTATCTTTAGGGAGAAATGCATACTTCCAAAGCACTGTTCTAATTTCTTTCTTTTTTGCATGTACCTCTGAGGGTAGTAGCTGTGAGGCAGTTCAAACTTCAAACACATTGGTTTTGTTTAAGTCATAAGTACATTTGTAGACATTAGAGCACCCCTATTCTCTGGGAAGATTAGACAAACAGCATTAAAAGGCATATTTTAAATTTCATTTTCTTTGTTTTGCACCTCTTGGCTGTCTCCAAATTGAATTTATTTTTAGCTCCATCATCTAAAAACAATCTTAAGTCAGAGTCAAGAGAGTATCGATACCTCTTGGGAGGTCGCGTTATATAGTGACACCATGTGGGGCTGTAAGCTCCACAGCTTGAATGCTTTTTAGTAGAGTGTCTTCAGTAACATCCTTTAACAGACCCTGCTTCACGTGTTGGTCATAAGAGATGGCTGAAGAAAGTTCATCAGAAGATGATTAAGGGAAATAAAAGACAAGCGAGAGGAATCAAGCTCTTAACCTAGAAAAAGTGTTTGGAGGTTGACTTAATGTAACTTGGACAAGGGAAGCAGAAAGATGAGTAGTGGAGAGAAATATCCCATCACTGCTACTCACGTCAGTTTATAAGACTGGTTATTCTGTGTACTGTTTGAACACAGTGATAAAAAAGACTGAGAGAGTGATGAGATAAGATAAAGAATGGCATACCGCCTCAGGAACTGGGACTTACATTAAGAGTCTTCTTTTGAAGAATGGGGTCAAATCTATATTTAGAAATATTAGATGTGGGATTTAAGGAGGTTGTAAATCCAGCATCTGGAGACTTTGATTAATGTGATGCAAACGGAAGGTGAGGGCCTCTGAGACCCTATTGCTTGATTTGCCTGTGAGGAGGAACCCTCCTTTGATGAGACTGTGTAGTGATCTCTTCCTTTTCCCACAGTGCACTTTACTGAGTTTCAAAATCTTCTTCCTGTTTCCATTTAATTGTGTTATGATCTAGTATCTCTTTGGGGAATAATAATAAAAAATGTGGCCAGGCGTGGTGACTCATGCCTGTAATCCCAGCACTTTGGGAGGCTGAGGTGGGTGGATTACGAGGTCAACAGATTGAAACCATCCTGGACAACATGGTGAAATCCTGTCTCTACTAAAAATACAAAAATTACCTGGGCGTGATGGCAGGTGCCTGTAATCCCAGCTACTCGGGAGGCTGAGGCAGAGGAATCACTTGAATTTGGGTGGCAGAGGTTGCAGTGAGCCAAGATCCCGCCATTGCATGCCAGCCTGGGCGACAGAGTGAAAGTGAGACTCTGTCTGGAAAAAAAAAAAGAAAAAAAATAGAATTTTAATCAGATTAATGCTGTATGAGATTTATGTAAACTGTGTACATTATAGTTGAAGAAATATAATCTTTTTAAAGGAAAAAACCAAAATTAAAGGGTATTGTAATTCTGTGACCTAAAATTGTATCTCAATCAAACCCTTTTGTTTTTCTCGGTAATAAAAATAGTCATATCCTTAATGTTTGTAACCAGACTTAATTTTGCAAGTCAATTTTAATTAAAGAAGTGATTGGCCAATTGATTGTTCATCATAATTATCAATATATTATTTTTTCCTGCAAATCCCCTGAGTTTCAGGGAAAAGAAATATTATTTTTGTGAAGAAAGAAACAGGCAGGGTGAATGATTTTGGGGTAGTAGTTTGGGAAAAAACTTGCATTTGTTGAAAGTTTGCTGTGTCCCAAGCACTGTATTTATTCTTCCCAATAACACAATGAAAATCACACACATTTTACAGATTAGGAAACTCAAGTGCAGATGTTAAATAACATACACAAGCTTGTGCAGTGTTGGACATATAGTTAAAATAGGTCTGTGTACTACCGACATCTATTATTTAAAAAAAAATATTTTTAATTTGTACCTTTTAAGGTTTTATGGTTATTTATATAATTTTTTATTAATTTAGAGTGATATGTTCAGCAGTCTGAAACAAATCCGTATTTTCTACTGGTGTCAACTTACATAGGTAACCTTGCACTGCTATTCTTCAAAGGCTGTGCTGATTAATTGTTTAACTGTCTTCCTTTTCCCAGAATTCAGCCTTTTAGGGTTTATTAAAATTCTTACAGTGAAGAAATAAGTGTAGGTGTCTTTTTCAGGTGTCTGGTATTACCTTACTAAGCTTCACATGTAAAATTGAATTTGATTCTAATGAGCTTCTTCTTCCAGTTTCAGTGCTGGGTACTATTATGATATAGAGGTCATGGAAATCATACATGAATATCAGAGGAAGAATTAGAGAAAAATGTAATTTTAATTTCTTAACTCAAATATTCAATTGAAGCAGATATTTATTGGACAATAGAGAGAAGATCATGTTGAAGTTAGATGGGACAACAAAACCTGTTTTCATTTTAGGTATAGGGGAACTATTCACAGAAGCCAGAATGCTGTAGCAAGTGAAATATTCTTTTATTCCCTTACTATGTTTCTTGGATCATTCTCTTTATGTTATTTAACAAAAAGCTCTATTTTAACAAATGATAGCTTAGCAATAAGTAGAAGGTAGGAAATATTTTATTAAGGAATACACATTATTGTAGTTAAGAGAAATAATTTTAAATGACAACAAATTTTGTTTCCAATTTGGCTGGATCAGTGTCACAGCCTAAGCAATGAAATAGCAAATATGCCAACCATGTATAAAGATAAATTTTAAATTAGGCACAAGAAGAAATTCAAAATGACCTAGA
>NW_022437359.1:0-61752 GCF_009761245.1 Sapajus apella
CGCAACAAAGAATTACCTAGCCCTAAATGTCTGTTGTGCTGAGGTCAGGAAATGGACAGAAATACAAACTGGCTTCTATTTAGACAACTTACATTAAATAAACTTCTGCCAAAGTTTAGGTAGCCTAAGAAGTTATGAATTGAAAATATCCAGACCTTTACAAGTAGTTGGCACCTGGCAGGTATACAGAACCACTGGATCACACAATCCCCAGAAGCAACACTCATACAGTGACAGAACTACTAAAGGAAATGGTGTGACCATCAATTTGGTGCTTAAAAATCATTCTTTAAAGCACTGCAATAATCCAACAATAAATGTTAGTTCATGTCTTTTATTAACTCAGTTATTTGTCTTCTGGTTTGTTGAAGCAGTAAGTCAGACAACATTTGCCACAATAATGTCTGTCAAAATGGCTTGCCATAAACACTCCAGCACCACATTCATCAGAAGGGCACTCTCGACGAAGGCGACTAATTTTGCCATTCTCATCCACCTGAAAAGTACACAAACTTGCTTTAAGATAATTTCACAACACATTCTGAAGTCTAATTTAACTGACTCAAAATATTTAAGTTTTTAGCTATATGATACTGGTAGTTTTAGTGCTTATAAACCAAAGCACCCTAAATTCTCACCAGTTATTACTACAGTGAAAACATTCAGAAGTCTTGGGACTTTTGAACATTAAAGGCCAGCTTTCCAAGTGGTCAACAAAGGTAAGACCTGAACCCAGACCTGACTTTAAACTCAGAGCCCTATTACATAAGCGATTTCAAATATCAAACAAAAACCCCAGAAAGTGTGAATTTCCCATTTCCAGAATACTTCATTTAAACAAAAGTGGGATAATGTTGGATGCTTAAGTCCAAGAAAATATTGACAAGTTACTATAAAGATTAAGTTTTCCAAATAAACCAAGACTTTGCTGACATTCTGTCCATCTCTTTAACTGGCTCACCTTATAGTATTTCAGAACCGCCAGCTTGACCTTCTTTCTCTTGTGCTTATTCTTCTTGGGAGTGGTGTAAGACTTCTTCTTCCTTTTCTTAGCACCACCACGAAGTCTCAACACAAGATGAAGAGTAGACTCCTGTTAATGGGAGAGAGAATGGAGCAAGCTTTCATGATTGCACTAAGAATGGGCACACCAACATCATGCATCGAATCTTGCCACCTCTATCCCAATAAAGTATCTGATTCTTAACTGTTTACAGGGAGATTAAAGAATGAATTGACTTACACCATGGGATGCAACTTGCAAAATACATGTGAGAAACTATGGCAGTGCTTCAAGTATCAGTACTGGAGTCACCTAAAAAATCTATTGCTAATCTAATCCCATTCTCCCCACTTGTGTCAAAATGTCCAGAAAACAATGCAGGCAGTGGCTCACGTCTGTAATCCCAGCACTGGGAGGCCACGGTGTGAAGATCACTTTAGCCCAGGAGTCTGAGACCAGCCTAGGCATGCGTGGAGGCATGTGCCATTAGCCCCAATTATAGGAGGCTGAGGTGGGAGGATCACCTGAGCCTGCAAGGTGAAGGTTGCAGTGACTGCACCACTCACTCCAACCTGGGTGACAGAGCCAGAGCCAGTCTCAAAAACAGTAGAATGAAATATTTCCAAAATAAGATTTTAAGAGGCTGCTCCTTCCCCCAGACAGACCTTCTGAATGTTGTAGTCAGACAAAGTACGTCCATCTTCCAGTTGCTTGCCAGCAAAGATCAGTCTTTGCTGATCAGGAGGAATTCCTAATGAGAAAAAAAACAACAAAAATTAAGTCACAGCACACCAAGCCTGATGTGCTCCAGATTTATAAGGTAACATCCCTTAATCAAATACATGAATAATAACGGCTGATAATAAGCCCTTACTACAGGACATAGTTCTCAATCTTTACACATCACATTTTACTGCATTTAATCTTAATGCCAATACTTGGCTGGGCGCCATGCCTCAGGCCTGTAATCCCAGCACTTTGGGAAGCCGAGGTGAGCAGATCACTTGAGGCCCGGAGTTTGAGAACAGCCTGGTCAACATGGTGAAACCCAGTCTCTACTAAAAACACGAAAAATTAACCGGGCGTGGTGGTGCACGCCTGTAAACCCTGCTACTCGGGAGCCTGAAGTTGCAGCGAGCCGAGACGCGCCACTGCACTCCAGCCTGGACGACAAAGCAGACTCTCCCTCACACCCAAAATAAAAAAGTGTCCGAATTCACACAAGTGAGATACACCTCAAGGATTCCAATCTAGGTACTGTGCTCCCGGATCATGAACATCTGTTTGTTGTGTTATTTCACAAGCATTACGCTTTGTCAATCTGACCCCTTCCCCCCTCACCAAGAGCAGACATGCCTAGCAGGTAGGTTAACGTCTTCATAGGTTAATTTTTCTTAACTACAAAATATTACTTACCTTCCTTATCCTGGATCTTGGCCTTTACATTTTCTATCGTATCCGAGGGTTCAACCTGTAAGTGTTAAAATGAAAGTAAGTTGGTTACACATTAAGCAACTACAGCAGAACTCGTTTAATTCACGTTGGTAATTACCACTGAACCGAACCGACGGCAGGGCTGAAAGCTACTCAAGGGAGCTGATTACCTATCCAGTGGGCAACCTCCCAAGTCTGCCCCGGAGAGCACCCTCAACTCCCCAGCCCAGGGCGGGCGGGGGCTGCAAGGCCACACGTGCTCGCTCCTGGCAGGCGCAGCTCCTCCGCTTTTAGCTAGTTAGCTACTGGCCCCAAACCCCTCGAGGAGCGAGAGGCCCAGCCTCTGGTCACCAAAAATCAGCTCTAGGCCTTTGCTCAGCAAAAGATCCTCATTTCAGGGCTTACATTTTAGAACCCAAATTCGTTCGGAATCATGGTCTAAGGCTTGGAAGGCAGCGCCAGTGCCAAAATCCACCTCAAGACCTTATTTGAACCTTAGCTTCCTCAGGACCACCTGGCCCGTACCTCGAGGGTGATGGTCTTCCCCGTAAGGGTTTTCACGAAAATCTGCATTTTGGTGGCGGCCCCACCTGAGGCTGAGGAAAAGAAAGAGACGGGTTAGGTCAGAGGACACAAATGTACGAGGCAAACGGCGCCGGCCCGAGAGCATGCGAACAGCAGACACTCACCGCAGATGGCGGATCGAAAAGGAAGAACGCCGCGCAGGCCCACGGGGTTTCCCAGCGCCCCAGCCGAAGGACCCACCCTTTAGGCGACCACACCATATGCCCGACTGCCGTCTCAGCGACTGTCCAACCTGGTGCCAGACTGGATCGTAAACCTTGTTTCTCCTCTCCCTAGCCTGGGCTTATTTCTCACTTTAGCCTTCGGAATGCTCCCGAAATGGTAGGTTTAAACAACGTAAAATATGTTTTAAAAAGGCTTTTCCCGCACAGTCAACTTGGCTAAGAGAGTCTTTAAAAGGAGGTGGGTCGAGAGGGGGCCCTCATTGGGGAAGAGGGAGGAAATGGAAGTGTGTTCTGGGAATTGTAGTTTTCCACTGCTTTCTTCTACCTTGGACTACTAGTCCCAAGATGCACTTCCACCTCCCAGATTCCCTAGTTACTATCGCTAAGCACTGGAGTTGGTGTTTGGAGAAAGGGATTCAGGTGAGAACCGGGGGGAGGATGAAGCGGAATAACGATTCCCGAGTGTGGGACCGGGCCGGAAGTGACTAGGAGGAAAGGTTAAGGGGCAGGCAAAGAGTGCGGGGCACGAAAGGTGTCCGTCACCCACTTGTAGAAACGATGAGGGGTACAGAATCAGTGATCTACCAGACGCTCCCTGGGCTTCCAAGGGAAAGGAATCTGCGTGACCTGCTCCAGGCAAACGGAAAAATAGGTGAAATCTTCGGAAGCGGGTGTTCAGCCCTTTCTTGCCTGTAGCCCCTCCCTGCTTTCAACCGCCAAGCCTCTCCCAGCCCCAGCCCAGAGAAGAGTCTGGGTCTGGTGTGTCACTCCTTAGTGTGACACGCTTTAGTATGTTGAAAATCTCAGGAGTTTTCAGATTTTCATATGAAGCCGCACGGAAAAGAAACTTGCAGAGTGATTATTTAGTTGTAGAATTTTCAATTTTGGGCATTGGAAGTGTTGGATCTGAGAGGAAGTTTTTGGAGTATGGATGGGGTGCTTTTCCGGCAAGGAGGCCAGTTAGAAGCAAGTTGCCCCTGTCCTTTCTGCACTCTACGAACCAGAGTCCTTTCTAATGTACCCTCTTAATATCTTCTGTATTTATTTCTTCATCCTTTGCCGCCTGCGACCCCATCCCCAAATTCAGACCTTAATTTTCCCTTGTAGGGGTTCAGTGTCTAACTCCTCTCTCCAGTCTTTCCTCCTTTCTAACCCACCTTGACTATTGGCTCCAAATACTCATTCTAAAAAGTAAAAGTGAGTGTGTTATTATTCTACTTAAAATATCTCACCTTCAGGATACAATACAAATTTCTTAGAATGACCTTCAGCCTCTGCCTTCCTTACAACCTAATCTGCTTAACACATTACATTTCAGTAAATCGAGCTAATTTAGTTTCCTGACTTTTGCTCTTCCCTGTTTTGGCATTTCTGAAGAATCCAATCGTTTCTTCTTGGAACATTTTTCATCCCATAGTCTGCCAACTAGTCTTTAACTTTACAACAAAATTTCCTAGAGCTGTTTGCACGCATTGTCTCCAGTCTTCCCCTTCCATTGTCTGAACACACTCCTGTCAGGCTTCTGTCCCCACCATTCTGATGGGATAGCTCTTGTGATGGTCACTGACGACCTCCATGTTACTAAATTCAATGGTCATTTCATCTTATTTGATCTGACAGCGGCATTTGACACAGTTGCTCATCCATCTCCCTTTGAAACCCTTCTTTTCTTTTTCTTTCTTTCTTTTTTTTTTTTTTTTTTTTGTGACAGAGTTTCGCTCTTGTTACCCAGGCTGGAGTGCAATGGCGCGATCTCGGCTCACCGCAACCTCCACCTCCTGGGTTCAGACAATTCTCCTGCCTCAGCCTCCTGAGTAGCTGGGATTACAGGCACGCGCTACCATGCCCAGCTAATTTTTTGTATTTTTAGTAGAGATGGGGTTTCACCATGTTGATCAGGATAGTCTCGATCTCTTGACCTCGTGATCCACCCGCCTCGGCCTCCCAAAGTGAAACCCTTTCTTTACCTGACTTCATCTCTTTCACTTTTTCCACCACCCTGGAGGTTCTTTTCCAGGCTCTTTTGCTGCCCCCTCTTGATCTGCCAGACCTCTAACCATGGAGTATCCTCAAGGCCCAGTCCTTGGGCCTCTGCTTTGTTAGCATTTTCTTGGTTATCATATTGTTTAATAACTTTTAAAGTATCCTCATATGCAAATGACTCATAAACTTATCTGTCACTCAGACCACTTAGCTCAGCTTCATATTCACATATCCAGCTATCTACTCAGCATCTCTAATGGACAGTCCCCAAACTCTTAATCTCATGAAATTGCTCTTCCCATCTGTACGTGGCAGTTTTCATTTCTCCAGCGACTGAGGCCAAAAACTTCATGGTCATCCTTGACTGCTCTTTTATATCCCCCGTTTTATCTACCTCGGCACATCTTGGCTTTATTTTCAAAATATGTGCAGAACCTTTCCCACTACCTCCATTGTTACACCCTGATTCAAGCCACCATCATCTTTTGCCTTGATTATTGCAATAGCCTCCTAACAGTACTTCCAGCTTTCACCCTTGCATCCTATAATCTGTTTTCCACAGAGCAACAAGAACAATTCTTTAAAATGTGAGTCAGCTGTTATTTTTCTGCACACAGGCCTTGAAGGGATTTGCATCTCACTCAGAGGAAAGCCTAAATTCCTACAAGTGAGACTGTTGCTCCAGCACTGGAACAAGTAGAGGCCACAGTCCAGTGTTGCTCCTCTTGCCAAGTCTGCCCAGAGAAAGGGACCTCTTTTACTAAACCACACGGAAGTCCCCCTTGGGCTGATAGTAGTTTTGCCCTCCAGGCCCTACATCCTACATAATCTGGCAGGTACCTCTCTGATCTCATCTCTTCTCTCCCATTCTCATTCTCTTCTAGCCCCATGGGCCCTCTTGCTGTTCCTCAGATGTGCTGTCCTACCCCAAGGCCTTTGGACTGGCTACTCTTTGCCTTAACTACTCTTCTCCCATGAATCTACATGACCTGCTATTTTCAGATTTCTGAAATGTCACCTTATCAGTGAGGTCTTTCATCTTTCCTGACTTATTGCTTTACGGAAAACAGTACCCTCCCACCTTTCTTAGTCTCTATCCCCCATACCTTGTTTTATTTTTCTTTGTATACCTTAACCCTCATCATATTATATTTCTGTATATTTTTTCTTTTTTTCTTTCTTTCTTTCTTTCTTTTTTTTTTTTTTTTTGAGAGAGTCTTCCTCTGTCTTCCAGGCTGGAGTGCAGCGGTGCAATCTTAGCCAACTGCAACTTCCGCCTCTCTGGTTCAAGTGATTCTCATATCTCAGCCACCTGAGTAGCTGGGATTACAGGTGTGAGCCACTGCGCCCAGCTAAGTTTTGTATTTTTTAATAGAGACTGGGTTTTGCCATGTTGGCCAGGCTGACCTCAAATTCCTAACCTCAAGTGATCCGCCCGCCTCAGCTTTCCAAAGTGCTGGGATTACAGGTGTGAGCTACCATGCCTGGCCTATTTTTTTCCCTTGTGTGTTCTCTGTCTCTACTTGAATGTAACCTCTATAAGACTAGGGACTTTGTTTTATTCAGTTCTGTATCTCCAGTATCTAGAATAATGGCAGACAAACAATTAGTGCCTTCCAAATACTGAGTAAATAAATGCAGCACAACTTAAGCATTGCCCCAGATTTTTTTTACTAGATATTTTCCCTGATGTTTCCTTGCCCCCTTCCACAGGCTAATGAGATGCCCCTCTGGCTTTCTGTGGCCTATTGTGCTCACCTCTGTCACACTGCCTTTTCTGCTCTGTAGAAGTGGCTCATTTACTAGACCTGAAACGCTTGTCTGGGAACCCTTGTGACTTGTCAACATATCCCTAAATATCTAATATGAATGAATGAATGATAATCTTAGTTGGTTTATGTAACTCAGTGGCATTTTGTAGATGCTAAGGAACAATCACCTTAGCTGTGTTCTGGTTTGAGAGTATCAAGTCCAGTGTCTTATGGACAGACTAGATTATTGTTCAGTGATTATTGGTTATTCGGCAAATATGTGTTTGCGTGCTGCTCTGCTAGGAACCGTATTATGCACTTGAATGCATGTGGTGGGGGAGGGTTAATAGGGAATGAGAACATTTTGTTTCCTGATCTTGTCAAGCTTACAGCCTAACAGACAGAATATAAACAGGAAGTCTGCAAGGCAGTGTGGCGGAAAGATAATACCATGATGGAGGAAGTGCATGGTATTATGGAGAACATAGCAATGGCATCTGACCAATTTTAAGGGAATCCAGGACAGCTTTCCTGAAACTGAAGAAAGATTAAAAGCCAAGTGAATCAAAGTGGTAGTATGTATGTGTTTTGGGGATTGGGGGTAATATAGAAGGATGTTCTGCAAGGAGGGGGAGAGAACTATGTAAGATCCTAAGGTAAGAGAGCAAGTTCATGGGAGTGGGGATGGGGATATGGGGCAAAGGATAGGGCCATGAAGAGAGTAAGTTTGGCTGGAGAACAAGAGTCCTTGGTTCCTGAAGGACACTAATAGGTCAGGTAAAGGAACTTGGATTTTATCCTAAGGGTAATACTGTAGGAAGCCACTGGTATCCAAATGTCACTACCCACCTCACTAATGATTACACCGGTTTCTTCCTCCTTTGACTTTCTTCTTTTACTATTTGAAATTATATTATTTATTTATAGTCTGTCTCCCCTATGAGATCATAAGCTGCAAGGAGCCAGGGATCTTATCTGTCTTACTGCTGAATTCCTAGCTGTGAAACACTGCCTGGTGCTTTGCTGACACTGAATAAATACTGGCTGAATAAAGGAATTAAAAATACAAAATTAAAAAAAAATTATTTCTCATTTAGGAAAACTTGATTCATTTATGGGTTATTCCTCCTGCTGGAACTACTTTATATTAATTTATAAATTGACTCCAGTTCATCAACATGAAGATAAATCTGGTCTTTTAAACTTCAGAATTATTTTGGTGTCTCCTCTTCTAGTATATGGCTATGGGCAGTATTTTTAGGCTATATATGTTATTTCAGATAACTAGATATCAGTTATATTGCCAGAACATGATACAATTGATGATTTAGACATTTATTTATCATGGCATTGTTTGTAATAGTGAAAATAGTAGCCGAGTGCAGTGGCTCATGCCAGTAGTTTCGGCACTTTGGGAGGCCAAAGTGGGCTGAGCACTTGAGGCCAGGAGTTTGAGACCAGCCTGGCCAACATGGTGAAACCCCATCTCTACTAAAATTATAAAAAATTAGCCAGATGTGGTGGCACACGCCTCTAGTTCCAGCTCCTTGGGAGGCTAAGGCAGGAGAATTGCTTGAATTCAGGAAGCGAAGGTTGCAGTGAGCCAAGCTCTGTAATCCCAGCACTTTGGGAGGCCAAGGCGGGCAGATCACTTGAGGTCAGGAGTTCAAGACCAGCCTGGCCAACATGGTATGAGCCACTGCACCCGGCCATGGTTTCTCTTTCTATTGTGAACCATTTATATAGTATTTCTTTACATGAATTAATCCATTCTACTCTTGCTGAACATTTGATTCTTTATTTTTTTTAAGTTTTAGATATTATGAATAAACCTTTACATGTCTTTTGGTGGCTATCCATTAATTTTCTTTGGTTATATTCTTGATTTCATTTTGGTTTAAATGTGTTAATATGCCTATAAAGACCACCTTTACAGAGGAAGTATAACACACTCATCATACCAGCAAGTAGTGGTAGAAAGCAGATGGGATGAAACACAGAGATTATGAGTGCCATTGAAAAGCCTTTAGTTATAGAAATATAAAGAAAATGTGCTATAAATAAAAACAAAAGCTCTAGGAAAATGCTACTTATGTAAGCTGGATGTGAGCCATGGCAGTGGATTCTGATATGAATAAAGTCCTATAGAATGCTGAATAAAGAAGACAAATAAATGATTATACTGTAATATTTGTGCTACTTCATTGATCATATTTCTGTTTGCCAGGTGTTATATATGGCTTTAATGTGAATGCAGGCAATGTTATCCAACAGTCAGCTGCTGTCAGTGAGTTTCCTTACAGAGAGACCATTGCAGCCACCTATGGTGCTCCATGGCCTCAACACAACATGACGTCTTCCCCTACATGCACCTGCTGGTGGCCTCTTAGGAGCTGCCCCACAGAAGGAGGTCATCCCTCTCAGTCACATCTGAGTAGCATTCACTCATGCCTCGGCCCTGAGGGGAACGCAGGGGTGACTGGCCAGGTCCCTGGCTGTGTCTGGCCTGGCATCTGCCTTTGGACTACCTTCTTGGCATAGCTCCCTGGGCCTGTGGCTGCTCCAAGCTGGGCTCCATCTCCCCTGAGCTGCAGTGCTGCTCCCAATGGTCTACAAACAAGGCTGGCATGGCAGCTCCCAGCTTAGCAGCATCCCGGTGCAGGCTGGCCTAGGAGCTCTGTGCAGGACGCTGCCCAATGACCCAGCCCTGGCTGCACTCACGTCCAAGAACCCAGCTGGCTGGGGGGCCTCTGGCAGAGCTTTCCTTTTCTTCAAGTCTTGCCGAATTCCTGGAGGAAAAGCACTAATGTTCTCCTGGACACAAGGGAGGCAGACTCTCTTGGAGTAGAATAAACCGCACTCCTTTCCAGTCTTCCTTTCCCAGCTTCTCCTGGACCAAGAACTCCTCCATGTGCCTCAAATAGTCCCTACAGCACCCTGCGGAGGCTCCTCCTGTCCTGGCCCATCTGGTCCCTCTGGCTGTTGATACAGCTCCCCTGTGTGCACATGACCCTGCGGCAGATGATCTGGGACTTCTCAGACTCCAAGATCACTCTGAGTACACTGGCCATGCAGCCTGCTGGAGAAACTGCGGTGTGAGCCTAGAATCCCAGGGATCTCCTTGTCGGAGGTGCAGGGATCCTTCATGACATAGCTTTCCTTCAGGAGGACCATCGACTGGGTGTCTGGGGGCTTCTGCCCCCCTTAGCTGTGCAGAGCTGTCAAGGCAGAGTTCACACTCAGACCCTCCCAGAGGATGCCACTCCGCATGGGACGCCATCCAGTTCCTTCTTTGACTATGGAATTAAGTACAACGTTATCAGCTGGCCCCTGGCTGTGACCTCTTGTCGCCTGAACTGAGGTGGTGTGTAAGGGCATATGCCAAGGGCTTTGCTGCTGGCTGACCCCAGATGCAACTCCAGGAAGCGTGGGTTACCAATGACTAACGGTTAGGATCGGTCAGGTGACTTACGCCTGTAATCCCAGCAGGTGTTTGGGAGGCCGAGGCGGGCAAATTGCCTGAGCTTAGGAGTTCGAGACCAGCCTGGGCAACATGGTGAAATCTTCGTCTCCACTAAAATATAAAAAATTAGCCGGGCGTGGTGGCGTGTGCCTGTAGTGCCAGCTACTTCGGAGGCTGAGGCAGGAGAATCGCTTGAACTGGGGAGACGGAGATTGCGCCACTGCAATACCGCCTGAGTGACAGAGCGATACTCTGTCTCAAACAAAAAAGTGCGTGAACCTGATCCCGCTTTTCTTCTGCCGCCAAGGGGCGGCGCCCTGTCAGCAGGGGCGGTTAAGTGGGTTCGAGGAGCTGGTGGTCCCCGCGAGCCTCGGCGCGCCCTTTCTCGCCCTCGCGCCGCGCGAGGTCAGGCAGGACCGTCCGCAAGGGCGACCACCCGCTCCTCCGTTGCGTCCCCAAAGCCGAGAGCACCGGCGTGGATCTCAGTCCCGGCGAGCGAGCGAGAGGCGCCTTGAGGTGGCGCGGGGCCAGCACAGCGCGCTCGCCCTTCCAGCGGTTCGTGATTCTTTATTGAAAGTAGTGTAACAGCTGCTTGAAAACTGTTCTCTGAAAAATACTGTTATTTTTGACATCATTGAGGGACAAATTTTAGCAGAACTCCTTACCTCTTTTTGCTTGGTACTTTAATATTAAAGATGAGAATTATAATAAAGTTTATTATTTATAGCTATTGTGTGCTGGATGAAACTAGGCCAGATAAGCGCCAGGGTCGTAAAGTATTTGACCTTGTTTGTGTCAAGAGGCTTACAAACTAGTTTTCCCACATGACACAAATAAATATAAAATACCAAACCTTCTATTAGAAAGCGTGAATTAGCGTAAGAGACCATCAGTTATACGATACATATGAGGAGTTCTGCATAGTTCGGAAGAGAAGAGCTCTTAGTTGACTGGTGTTTGGTATTTCTGTTGCGGCAGTGAAATAGCACAGACCTTTTAATACATAGGTTGACATATTTATCACAGAAACAGATGGGCAATTTTTTCTGAAATATACATTTTAGATCTACATTTGACTTAATTAAAAATGATTATATTAATTGCTGCTCTTTTTTTTCTTTCAGACTTATCAAAGATTTGACTTTGTTGCAAGAGCAGATCAATATTTAACTTTTCTCCAGTGAACAAGTGTGCGGATTGTCACCTATGTCAGTCCATCAAATAAGAAAACATGCAGTTCTCCCACCTATCATTTGCAGAAGTGACAAGGAATTTTTGGAAAGTATGCAAAGATACATAATCACAGAAACTGAAAGACTGGGCTGTAATGAGGAAGGACCTGCTGATGAATATTACATCATATACCGAAATGTTTTTGACAAGGTATCATAATGCTCTTAAGACAATTAAGTTTTCATGAAGAGAGCAATGATCAGTCTTGACAACCAACATTCCTGCCGTAGTGTCACCACTGTTTGAGTGATCACATTCCATTTGCCGATTTTGAGAAGTTCATCTAATTTCTCAGAAAGGCATGAATGGGAAAAATACAATTCTAGATTTGTGTTTCCTGACTGTGAATGAGTGTTTCATTATTTTAGCTTGAGACCAGATTGTAAGTTTTCTTTATATATTTTTTAAAGACAGGGTTTCACTCTACCACCCAGGCTGGAGTATAGTGGCACACTCATAGCTCATTGCAATCTCAAACGCCTGGACTCAAGTGATCCTCCTGCCTCAGCCTCCTGTATTAGGACTACAGGCTTGTGTCACCACTCCTGACGAATTTTTTTAACTTTCAGTAGAGAGAAGATCTCTATGTTGCTCAGGCTGGTCTTGCACACCTGGCCTCAAGTGATCCTTCTATCTTGGCCTCCCAAAGTGCTGGGATTACAGGCACGAACTACCGGCGCCTAGCCCAGATTCTCAGTTTTTGATCAACTGCCTGACTGTATGCACCCTCTGATAATAATTTTGACCTTTTCATCTCAGAGTATCTGATTTATTAGGATTTGGGCTGCAAGTAGGAACATGGTACTTCCTTGTTATTTTGAGCTTGTGGTATCGTTAAATTATTGGTTAAGATTTGATCTAACATTAAATTGAGGTTCCTTGTAGATTGGAGCTCTATCTAGAACTATCTAGTTATGGTTTATAAGGAATTAGACTGGACTTAATGTTGGAAATATGGAGATCAGCTTACAAAATGCTGTGACTTTGTGGAACATATTTGATTTTGCTTTTTAAGGTTTTAGAAATACCTATTATCCTTCTAAACAATTGCAGTTTTTCCACCTCTCCTAATTTATTTATGCAACTCTTTTTTCCCACCCCATCCCTAGAAGATACCCTGACATTTAAATAAGTGAAATCAGCATCTTTCCTTTTTGTCAGAGGAATTACTTACCTTAAGACTTCAGTAAACTCTTAGTCTCTGAGAAAAACAGCCACAGGCAAAATAGAAACTTAGTCTTTTGTTTGATTTTTAAACATTACACACTATGACCCTTATTTCTCCTCTAAATAAAAACCTAATGCCTCACGCTAAGGGAAAGTGAGCATAAGGTAATGATATATACCTACCAGTAGAATAAGGAAAGTTAATACATATCCATAGGAGTATAAAATAGAGAAGCAGAGTCTTTCCTTCCTTTTACATCATACAGAAAATCTGTCTTTTAGAATTGGTACATTGGCAGATTAGCTTCATTTTATATGCTGTTATGATCAATGATACTGCTTTTGTTTTAGTTATTAAGGAATGTATTGAATGAATGAATGTTTAAATAAAGGTAATGCATTGAATAGGTTTTATAACTATCAAGAGTCATGCTGTGACTCTACCTGTGTGAAATTAGCAAAGGAAAGTCATAACTGTAACGTGTTTATCTTTGCATGCTCAAGTGCTAACACTTGTCAGTATTTTTCTTACATGAAGAGCTGTCTGCTTTACATTAATGTAGTTATAGTAAAGTCATTTTGGAGGTATTGTTGGTAAATTTAATTCCTAGAGAAAACATACAATGTTAAATAGAAAATAATATTGACATCTATAATCCATGTTTCTTTTCTCCTGGTGAGAGGAAAAAATTTCCATTTGTGCTATTTGCACATTGCATAATTGTAAATTTTACATTGTAAAGAATTCTGTTTTTCAGGACTGAAAGGGGATCTAGAAATGGAAATCATTTGATACTTTGAGAAGCTTTTCTTCTAGCTTCTTAATAACAGATAATTTACCTCTTTCCTTTCCACATTATTTTAGCACATTGTTAATGAACTATTAATGACTATCTTCTTTAATCTTCTTGATCTTAGAAGGAACTAGTTGGGCAGAAGATAAAAGTGTCAGCTTGCATCTCTGGGTACTTGGAATCAGGGAACAAATGCCAAATTGTGTTTAAAATCAAAGAGAGATAGTTTAACCTGGAGAATCATACCTGAATCAAAGTAAGGAGGTCTTGAGATTCATAACAACAGTTGGGGGTGGATTGTAGGATGAGCCAAAAACCTAGTAAGCAAAGAAGACCAAAGCTCCGAAGAATGAGCTTCTTTAGAAATGGATGACTTTTTGGGCTGGCTGCAGTAGCTCATGCCCGTAATCTCAGAATTTTGGGAGGCTTGGTAGGAGAATTGCTTGAGGCCAAGAGTTTGAGACCAGCCTGGGCAACATAGCAAGACTCTGTCTGTACCAAAAAAGAAAAAGGGGGCAGAGATATGGAGGTAGCTGGACTCTGTAAAGCAGCTGATGTTTTGTGTTCCTATAGCATATTGTACAGGTAGTTCAGATCCATATGCAGGAGCTGAGGTGGAATGAAAACCATTCCTCTTCTCCCTGAGACCCCTGTACCTGGTATGTATAGCTATGGTCATTTTCTTGGATTTTATAGCAACCTTAATGCAGTGGTCTCAAACTTAAATGCCTGTAGAAGCCAGCAAGGTAATATAAAAGAGTTAAGTGGGCTGGCTATTAGAGAACAAGGAATGGTGGGGATTGTGGTAAAATGAAAAACCAACTTAATTGAAAGCTCCAGCTATTATTGCCATTAAGGAATAGGGGTTCCATGTTGGAAGATTTTTCAGAGAGTTTTCAAGAGAAGCTGAAAATGTGGTTTTGGGATGAAGTTTCCTAAATTTTAAAATATTTTGTTGGTTAAGCAAAATTGCCAGTTCTATTCAACCTATGGTGTGTCAGTTTGCATCTTCTACTTTAGCGTGTTTTCTGTGCATTCTTAAAGGTTCCCATGAGTGCTCTTCTGAAATCTGTTTCTTCTAGCAAACAGACTTTGGAGCTGATCGTGATACCACTGCATATTTATTATCTACTCATTAATGTATCTGAGTTGTCTTAGATTGTTGGAGTGCACCCTGTTGCTCCTGGCCACAGATTGGAAAAGCCACAGATTGATAACCTCTATTTTGTCAAAGTTTCTTGATTTGGGTGGATAAGTAGTATGGTCATGTCATAAAGACCACCAGGATCACCAACTCAAATATCCTCTCCTGGCACTTGCCAGGAGATCAATAATCTTTTTATATCATTTGTTGATCGACCAGATGCCTTCCTAGATACTTTTTCTAGATATTGCCTAGGTAAAGAAAGCCAGTGGAGGATACCAGAGGCTAGAAATGTAGCAGGAATAGAAAGCATAATTGCAGCTTTCAGAGAAAATTAGGGATTGATCTTGTCTATTCTCCATATTCATCAATCCCTTCTGAAATCTTTATGTGCAGAATTTGGAAACCACACATTATTTATAACTTTTCTGTTTTTATTTTTTGGCTTATTTAAAAATATTTCCTTATTTTTACATGGGTAATGCATATATAAGATTAACAAAAAATAAATGACTAAATAAACCAGTAAAGGAGATTGTATAATGGAAAGTCTGGCCCTTCTCATCTCAGATTCTATTTCTCCTGTCCTTCTCTACAGGCACCCACTGTGTCTGTTTTCTTCTGTTATCTTTCCAGAGATGTTTTTTTGTGCTGAAACACCATTTGACGCCATGAATGTAGAGTGATGAGGGATTTTTTTACAGTTGCACATGAAATCCTGGGAATAGAAATGCAATTAGATATTGAGAATATTGATGAATCAATAGGAGCTGATTCATTTGAAAAATAAGGAGGTGAAGAGAATCCAGGATTTTAAGGTTTAAATGAAGTTAGAGACTAGATTTGGAGGGAGTAAGAGAAGACACAGAATTATATTTAAAAGATTCAGAACTGGGAAAATTAGAACTGATATTATTTTTAACTGAAATCTTATGTATGTGTTCATACGAAGTAGAACAAAAATCTGGTCTTTTTTTCCCTCTAATATTTAAACTCTGCAGTATCTGTTGTAATCATCCACAAAGCGCACATATTTAGTAAATTTTGCCTTTAGTGTCCAGTTATGTTTGAGCTTGCTGTAAAGTTTTTAGATTTCGAATTGCTAATCATGTTTCATTAAAAAAATAATAATCTGTAATGGCTGGGCACGGTGGCTCATGCCTGTACTCCCAGCACTTTGGGAGGCCAAGGCGGGTGGATCACAAGGTCAGGAGTTCGAGACCAGCCTGACCAATATGGTGAAACCCCATCTCTTAAAAAAAAAAAAAATCTGTAATGTTATTTGTAAGACTTTCAATCTATGGTCTTCTAGAAAAAAAATCAATACCATAGGCAAAAAAATAATATTTCAGGTAATTGAGCATGCCACTGCATACAAATCCATTCTTACTTCAATCAAAAAAGAATATGATGCCTTTATTGAGACAATAAAGAAAAGCCAAAGAACTGCAGTCTGTCTTCATGGAAAACTTAAAAGTTTGGCAGCAGAGCCTACAGCGTTGGTATATCACAGGAAAAGAACAATCCAACTTGAAGCAAAGTAAGTATTTTAGTAACTAGTCCAAAAGATTATAGTTGTAGCTTGGTTATAGCAACTAGCCAGTGTAATTCTAGCCAGCGGTTCTTAGTCTTACTGAATTTCCATTTTATTTAAATGCTATATTTTTATGTTACCTCCTCTTAGTAACTTGAAATTACTGTATTGTTTACTTATTTCAATTAAAAAACATTACTTTTGCTTGAGAACTTTTATGGTACCTGTTAGTATAATTTTTTTTTTTTGAGACAAGGTTTCACTCTTGCCCAGGGTGGAGTGCAATGGCGAAATCTTGGCTCACTGCAACCTCTGCCTCCTGGTCTCAAGCAATTGTCCTGCCTCAGCCTCCTGAATAGCTGGGACTACAGGTGCATGCCATCATGACCGGCTAATTTTTTTTTAATATTAAAAATAGAGATGGGGTCTCACTTATGTTGCCCAGGCTGGTCTCAAACTGCTGAGTCCAAGCAATCCTCCTGCCTCGGCCTCCCAAAGTACTAGGATTACAGGTGTGAACCACTCTGCCCAGCCAAAAGGCAAGAGTGGGCAAATGTAGTCTTTTTTTTTTTTTTTTTTGAGACAGAGTCTCACCCTGTCACCCAGGCTGGAGTGCAATGGCACGATCTCTGCTCACTACAACTTTCACCTCCTGGGTTCAAGCAATTCTCCTGCCTCAGCCTGCTGAGTAGCTGGGATTGCAGGTGCATACCGTCACGCCTGGCTAATTTTTTGTATTTTTAGTAGAGACCGGGTTTCACCATGTTGGCCAGGTTGGTCTCAGACTCCTGACCTTGTGATCCGCCTGCCTCGGCCTCCCAAAGTGCTGGGATTACAGGAATGAGCCACTGTGCCCGACCTGTAGTCTTAGTCCTTTTGTCTGTTTGAAGCAGAGTCTTGCTCTGTTGCCCTGGCTGGAGTTCAGTAACCTGATCTTGGCCCACTGCAACCTCTGCCTCCCAGGCACAAGTGATCCTCCTGTCTCAGCCTCCCAAGTAGCTGAGACTACAGGCACAAGCTACCATGCCTGGTTAATTTTTGTATTTTTTGTAGAGATGGAATTTTGCTATGTCAGGCTAATTTTTGTATTTTCTGTAGAGATGGGGTCTTGCCATGTTGCCCAGGCTGGTCTCCAACTTGTGAGGTCAAGTGATCTGCATGCCTCAGCCTCCCAAAGTGCTGGGATTGCAGGCATGAGCCACCACGCCTGGCCCTCTTAGTATAATTGAAGGCACACTGTTGTATCATAAAATGAGGATCTTTGTGGGATGACTCACACCTGTAATCCCAGTACTTTGAGATGCCAAGGGAGGATTTCTTGAGCCCATAAATTTGAGATAAGCTGGGCAACATAGTGAGGCCCTGTCCTTACAAAAAAGGTAAAAACAAATTAGCTGAGTATGGTCCAAGTTGCTTGGGAGGCTGAGGTGGGAGGATTGCTTGAGCCGGAGAGATGGGGACTGTAGTGAGCCATGATTGAACCAATGCACTGCAGCCTGGGTGACAGAGTGAGACCCCGTCTCAAGAAAAAAAAAAAAAGGAATAAAATAAAATAAATAAGGGATACAGGTAATCGCCCTAAGTAATTTCCTCCATGGAAGATTTAATAGTACAATTTCATGAGTACTATCTGAATTAGAGCACTTAATCCTGTTATTCACAAAGGTAAGTAACCGACTGGGAGAGGATAAGATGCTCAATCTTGTTGAGTAGTCTTTTATTTTCAGTGTTACATTTGGGAAATGATGAGTAAAGTATTTTTATAGATAATTTTAAGTCAATACTTTGAAAACTATGCAAAGTTTGTCCTCCATTTCTGTTAATATGGCTGACTAGATGTTGAGATAGACCCTCCTATTGGGGAAAAATACTACATAATATATTTTTTAAAAAATCTTTCTAAAAGCATCAGAAAGTCAAAATCAGGACAAAATCTAACAGAAGACAAGAGATAAGCAGAGCACTAAAACTGCTCTGGCCCTGAGAACATTTTTTAAAAAACGAATGACCATAATTTTCAGTTTTTACTATGGCATACAGAATAAAAAGCAAAGCCCAGGATCACTCCACATGATATAGTCTATTGGGAAACACTCACCATGTGAAGCTAGGAAGGTAAAAGGCTATATATGCCATCATAGGGTGAACCAGGGGTAAACTGCTCCACCCCTGGGACTGCAAGGAAAATTGCCGTTTACTGAGCTGATTGCTGATGAGTACACAGTTTATTTTGGGGGCAATGAAACGTTCTGGAATTAGTGGTTGTAGTTGCACAACTATACTAAAAAATTCCTTGAATTAATACACTTTACGAGAATGATTCTCAAGGTATGTTAATTGTATCTCAATAAAGCTATTATAAAAAGATACAGAGGACACAGTGAGAAGGTCATATTATTATGTCTAATCACAGCTCTACAATGAAGAGACTATGGGACACAGATAATATTTAAAGAAATAATGGCTGTGAGTTTTCTGGAACTGGTGAACAACGCCAATTCATAGATTCAACAAACCCAAAGAATCCCAAGTATGATAAATGCTAGGAAATACTCAACAAGGTTCATTTTAGCGAAGTTGTCAAAAATAGAGATCATAAAGTAGCAACAAATAGAGATCATAAAGAGCAACAATTAGATACCTTCTTATCCATGGGGTAACGTGTATCAGAACTTCTTTCCTTTTTATGGCTGAATAATACTCCATTGTATGTATATACTATATTTCGTTTATCCATTCATCTGTTTTTGGACACTTGGGATTGTTTCCATTTTTGGCTATGTGAATAATGCCACTCTGAAAATTCATGTACGAGTATCTGCTTTCAGTTTCTTTTGAAAGTCTGCTTATTTTTAACATATCTTCCATTTATAAGCACAAATTTATTTGGAATAAAGCCAGTGAATATTTTATGTCCACAGTCCTTTCATAAATCCTGCAAGCTCTTTACTCTGAGCCATCAATAGTTGCCAAGAACGCTATATAATAGTCCGAAGTAGCCAGCAGTTATCTACTGACAAGCTTGTTCTTAATTCGCCAAAAACCCTGTGACATTTATATATTGACAAAAATTCGCTTCCCGATCAAATTTTACTCAGGCTCCCCTGAACCCTTTTCAACTAGGCCTGACTTTCAGACTTACACATTTTCATCTCTGCACCATTCAGTTTTAGCAAGAATCCTGTGAAGTAAGTTTAGTCAGAACACACCATCCTTGATACGTGATCCCCCAACCACCCTCCAGGTGATGTCTAGTTACTGTGGCCTGCCTTCAGCAAGAATCCTGGTAGGTCAATTTATCCAGAATCTCTCCTCTATTCTGATGTTTCCTTTTAGTAACTTGTCATGCTCTGACCCCACCCTGCTCTTTAGCTATAAATTCATACTCGCCCATGTCGCATTCAGGCTGAGTCTAATCATTCTCCATTGTTGTAGTTCCTATACCTATCACCATGGCCCCTCCTGTAAAAAATCTTCCTTACCATACTTTAACACGTGTCATCAATAATTTTTCTGTAAGTGTGTATTTTAATATGTTATTTCCCCCTTGGGCCAACATAACTAGGAAGAAAACTTCAAATAATGCTTAAGAGAAGTTTATACTACCTTTTGGTCTTTAAAATTTCCATTTCTGGATAAACTTTGTTTTATCTCAGTATAATGCTGTCTTTCCTTTAGCTCTAAGATCAGAATCACTGTAGTGGACTGAATAACGATTCTCAAAGACATCAGGTCCTAATCCCTGGAACCCCTAAATGTTAACCTTATTTGGAAAAAGGGTCTTTGTAGATGTGATTAAAGATTTTGAGGCTGGGCATGGTGTCTCATGCCTGTAATCCCAGCACTTTGGGGGGCCAAGGTGGGTGGATCACCTGGTCGTAAATTCAAGACCAGCCTGGCCAACATGGTGAAGCCCCATCTTTTACATAATTAATTAATTAATTTTAAAAAAGATTTTGAGATAGGGAGGTTATAAAAGTAAGCCCTAAATACAATCATAAATGTCCTAATAAGAGGGAAACAGGAGCTTTGCTACTTGAAGAGGAGAAGGCAGTATGACCATAAAGGCAGAGACTGAAGTGATGAAGTCAGAATGCTTGCAGCCCCAAGGCTGGAAAAATCAAGGAACAGATTCTGAAGGAGGCGTGGCTCTGCCAACACTTTGATTTTGGTCCAGTGATACTGGTTTTGAATTTCTACCTTCCAGAATTGTAAAAGAATACACTTCTGTTGTTTGAAGTCACCAAGGTAGTGGTGATTTGTTACAATTGCCACAGCAAAGTAATATAATTACTTATGAAAATAATTTTTAAATTAGAAAAGTAATTTTCTACTAAAGAGAATAGATAGATAGCATTTTGTGGTCATATTATGATTAGCGTGAATTTCCAATACGGTTCAGAATCATAGTATGAGATTTTATCGATGCTCAGAAAGAAAATTGTTCCTCATTTGTGAGGCTAGGTAACTTTTCGAGGGCATTGCACTTAGTCTATAATGCTTCAAAATAATGTAACGATTTAACCTGTTTTACTTTAGATTTTGTGGTTCAAGAATCAAGTTAGTTGAAAGACATAATGAAGGCTTTCTGTTTTCTAGAATGAGGATTATTGAAAATAATTCCTCAAAGATTCAATCTCAAATACATAAAATCAAGCAGCATAGGGCAGAGTATGACACGAAAGAAGCAAAATATTGTCCTTTCTCCAAAGATCCTTCAAAGCCTATTCCAGGTATTGTATTTTCTTTACAATATTTGAGAGAAATCCTATTTCCAAATTTTACCTAAGCCATACGTTAATATAAATATGTATCTGATGTGCGTGCATCTTGAAAGTGTGTTATACACATAATTTTAGTCAGGACTCTAGGTGGATTCAAGGGAATGGAAAAACAAACTCTTAAAGACTGAGTTTAAGTCTGCTGGGTTATATAAAGTGTAATGCAGTGGCTCCTGAAATGTGGTTCCCATATCAAAGTCAACAACATCACCTAAAGGTGTCTTAGAAATGCAAATTCATGGGTCCCATCAGATCAGAGACTTAACTGTGTCAGAAACTCGATGGGTGAAGTTCAGCAGTGTCTTAACTAGTCCTCAAGGTTTTTCTTTTCTTTTCTTTTCTTTTCTTTTCTTTTCTTTTCTTTTCTTTTCTTTCTTTTCTTTTCTTTTCTTTTCTTTTTCTTTTCTTTTCTTTTCTTCTTTTTTGAGACCCAATCTCTCTCGGTCACCCAGGCTGGAGTGTGGAGTGTGGTGGCGCAATCTTTGCTCACAGCAACCTCCATCTCCAAGGTTCGAATGACTCTCATGCCTTGGCCTCCCAAGTAGCTGGGATTACAAGCACGGGCCACCACACCCAGCTAATTTTTGTGTTTTTAGTTGAGATGGGGTTTCGCCATGTTGGCCAGACTTGTCTCAATTTCTTGGGCTCTAGCGATCCACCCACCTCAGCCTCCCAAAGTGCTGGGATTACAGGCGTGAACTACTGTGCCTGGCCGCTTCAGGTTTTTTGGATGCTCTTTAAAGTTTGAGAACCCTTGGTATAATATAAGGAAAACTGTAGTGTATTAAGTTCTGGTGGATATTGTTGATTCATGTTGATGTCAGCATTCTCTGCTTCCACATCTTCAGTATAATACTGTTACCACATTTTAAGAAATTGTAGTATGTCCTGGAATTCATCTAGGATAGTGAGAGGTTTTTACAATGAGTGGATAGAGGAATTACAAATATTCATCTGGGAAAAAGAAAGACTTTGAGAATAGATAATAGTATTCCAAACTCTTAACGATTTTGGCTAGTGTTTATTCTGAGGCAGGATTAATAGGTAGAAATTTTGGGAAACCAGATTTGGTCTCAGTGGAAGAAGCTGTGTTCTGAAGTAATTAGCTTTGCTGTGCTAGAGGATTTCAACTGTGGTTGAATAATTATCTGTGTTTCATAAAAGTAGGGACTAGATTCACTTTCTTTCTCTCTTTTTTTTTTTTTTTTTTTTTTTTTTGAGACGGAGTCTCGCTCTCTTACCCAGGCTAGAGTGCAACGGCATGATCTCAGCTCCCTGCAACCTCTGCCTCCTGGGTTCAAGCAATTCTTCTGCCTCAGCCTCTCAAGTAGCTGAGATTACAGGTGCCCACCACCATACCTGGCTAATTTTTGTATTTTTAGTAGAGGCGGGGTTTCACCATATTGGCCAGGCTGGTCTCAAACTCCTGATCTTGGGATCCTCCCTCCTTGGTCTTCCAAAGTGCTGGGATTACAGGCATGAGCCACTGCGCCTGGCCTAGATTCACTTTCAAATATAAATTGTGACTAGCAAATGACAAATAAGATACATATTAATAAGTACAGTATAACTGACAAATTGACTCAGTGTTGAGAAGATTGAGGGTAAGGGACTGGTTAAAATCAAGTAGCATCAATCCAGGAAAGTTTTTGGAGGAGGAGTATTTTGTGGTATGTCCTAAAGTCAACAATTGGCCCAAATGAGAAAGGAAGATGTTTAGGGCTTGGCACAGTGGCTCACACCTGTAATCCTAGCACTTTGGGATGCTGAGTTG
Source organism: Sapajus apella (assembly GCF_009761245.1). NCBI lineage: Eukaryota > Metazoa > Chordata > Mammalia > Primates > Cebidae > Sapajus > Sapajus apella. Next base: position 22,811 of record NW_022437359.1, read on the forward strand.
AGAGGATCTCTTGAGCCCAGGAGTTTGAGATCAACCTGGACAGACACTGTAAGAGCCTCTCTCTCTCTCTATGTTTTTTTTTTTTTAAAGGCATTTGAAGAGAGAGAGAAAGTTATGAATAATAAGCAGAGGGGACAGTGAGAGAGGACTGAAGCTTTAGATTGCATTTACATTTTGTGTTGGAAATAATAAACTGATTACTCTGAGGTTAGCTGTAATAGAGTAATGGGAGATTTGTTTAGAGAGAAATCTGTTGACAAATCCTGAATTGTTAGGCAGAAGCTCTTGGTGTTATTGACTTATAGTGATATTTAGGGGTCTTCAGGCTGTATTAATGAATCACTAAAAAAATTGTTTTGAGATGCTAAGGTTTGTGTGTTCTCAGACAGTCTTCACTGAATCTTCATTGACAATCTTTAAAACAGCTAATCTGAGGCCAGGTGTGGTGGCTCACGTCTGTAATCCCAACACTTTGGGAGGCCGAGGTGGGTGAATCACCTGAGGTCAGGAGTTTGAGACCAGCCTGGCCAACATAGTGAAACTCTGTCTCTATTAAAAATACAAAAATTAGCCAGGCATGGTGGCAGGCGCCTGTAGTCCCAGCTACTAGGGAGGCTGAGGCAGGAGAATCGCTTGAACCTGGGAGGTGGAGGTTGAAGTGAGCTGAGATCGCACAACTGCACTCTAGCCTGGGAGACAGAGCAAGATGCCAACTCAAAAAAAATAAAAAGTAAAAAAATAAATAAATAAACTTCTAGCCTGGCCTGGCACAGTGGCTCACACCTATAATCCCAGCACTTTGGTAGGCTGAAGTGGGCAGATTGCTTGAGCCCAGGAGTTTAAGACTAGCCTGAGCAACATAGCAAGACCCTGTCCCTATACAGTCAATCAATCAGTCAACCAACCAACCAACCAACCTGCTAGCCATTTACAAATTTATGCTAATTTTACATATGTTCATTAAGCTACAAGTACATACTATGGTTTCTTAACACAGTGAACTATCTTGCTAAGACTTGCTCTTTGAACACAGGAGTCCCACACATGGCTTAGACTGCTTGATTTCTTCCCTTTTCCCACAGGCATGACTGTCCAGGAATCCGTCAATCTAGATGCTCTCACTGAATACATGAAACATCTTGAAGACAAATATGCAGAAATTAAACAAACTATGTTGATAAAATATGTACCAGCTCAGAGGAAGGCTGATTTAGATGAAGAAATGATTGTGTTAGTAAAACGGCGAGATGTAGCTGAAAATCTGAACAAAAAATTACAGTTTAGGTATGGAAGTTGATTATATGTTTTTAAAGTTTGGAGCTTTTATTTGTGTTTATTCTAATATTCCACCATTTGATTTTAGGTTCAGTATGTTATTGATTTTTTTTTTTTAATCTTTATAGTCATCAAAGACTGCAGATAATTTCACAGGCACTTACTTCATGGATAACATCTGACATGAGCACCCCATTTCAAGATTTTGTGGAGCAAATTCAGAAAACCAAATGTTTACAAGGTAGATTATCTATAGTTTTACATTAGTATGGATAATGGAAGACATTTTTTTTTCCCTAGAAAGTTAGAATGGGGTTTTCTTAGGCTGAATTTAAAGAAAGCAAAAACATACTTCAGCTAGTTCTCTGTTACCCTATGGGTTTCTTCCTTCAACAGCTAACAGGTAGTTAGTAAAGAACAGACTTGGTGAGCCAAAGACAGAATGCCTGAAAATGTACCTCAAGATAAAGAGGGAAGGGACAGGGAGGCCACTAAGTTTTGGAAGAGGTTGATGCTGTTAGGAACCATAGCAACAAGTTGTTGGTATTAAACACATGTATGTTTGTTATTTTCTATTGATAAGTAACCTTAAATATCTTTCAGTGGTACTTCCAATATTTACAGGTGACCAAGGCGTTGTTGAAGAACTACTGAAAGATGATCCACACAGGGCAAAAGAAGCTGAAATGACGCTTCACTACATTGAAAGGCAAATATTTTTAAAGCTTTAATTTTCCATGTTAAAGTGACCATATTTACTGTTTATTTTGTATTTTGGCTCATCAAAATAAGTCATAGTCTCTAGCTTTCTTATCTTTATGAATTAGAAAACAAACTAGAATTATATTTTTTCATAGATTCTTTGTGAAAAAAATACCAGATTGGGAATCTAGGAGATTTTTCAGAGGAGATAAGAGGATTATAATGTTGATATGTTTTATTTATACAGGTTAAGCATTCCTAATCCAAAAATTTGAGATCTGAAATGCTCCAAAATCTGAAAAATTTTGAGGGCTGACACGAGATACTGATGCCTCTGTTTTCTGATGGATCAGTATACACAAACTTTATTTCATGCACAAACTTATCAGAAATATTGTATAAAATTACCTTCAGGCTATGTGTATATGGTGTATATGAACCATAAATTTTGTGTTTAGATTTGGGTCCCATCCCCAAGATACCTCATTATGTATATGTGTATATTCCAAAACATGAAAAAATCTGAAATCCAAAACACTTATGGTCCCAAATAAGGGAAACTCAACCTGTATTTTTCTTACATTTCCTGGCTGTCAACCTGATGTTACAAAGTGTTTTTGAGAATGTCTTCCTTGCTGAAACCGTATTTGGAGAGGAAAAAAAAAATGTATTCCTGATTCAGATGATTCTAGCCAATTCAGTCCTTTTTTTCTCATTATTTCTATCCCATGACTTATTAAGAAGGTGTATTTCTCCCTAACAGTTAAGTTATTATGTATGGTATATAATAGAAGATTAAAGAGATCTGAGACTATATTCTTTTTTATACTTTGTTTTACTTTTTATCAAATATTTCAAGTATACATAAAAATACAGAGAGTAACACTAACAAAATGAACACCCATGTGTCAACTGTTTACCAGCTTTGCAGGAAATTAACATATTGCCATATTTACTTCAGCCCTTTTTGTAGAAGTTTGTTGGCGTCCCGCTGTGTACCATCCCTCCTATCTTCAATCCCTTTTCCCTCCTTGTCTCCTCACATAGCTGTTCCCCTGGTGTTTAACATGTCCTTAGATTTTTAAACATTTTTAATATATAGTAAGACTTATTCTTTAAGAGGTTAATTCATAGGCTATGAGGCTTATCTGTGATGAACATATGTAATATTCCTGGTCTTATATGTTGAACAATTTTTAGCTGTTATTTCAGTTGTTGGTATGGTAAAAAGAGGGGGGTAAAGATAATTTTGGAGAGGTCAGAAAAGCTTGTGTTATTTCCTTGTACTGTAATGCTTCTCTAAGTCTAACAGTTTGATATGAGAGAAAAACCCTGGTTGAAATAGACAGTTTTATGTATTTTGTTTCATATTACTTTAGTGGGTTTTCCCCCTGGAGTTCCACATTTGTTTGCAACACTAAGTAACTTCTGTTTGTCATATTTTTATTAATTGTGAGGTAAGGACTGATTTGAAGATCTTTTGCCATAGGAAGAGGAGTAGAGGCTTAAGTTATTGTAACTATTATCTTCCCTTCTTGTGTTAATCTTTGATTGGGAGCCTATTGCCTGGCAGAACAACATAGGCTTCTGAATGCCAAGGACACCTCTTGTTCTCCAATTGAGCAACTTTTATGTCCAATTAATATTTCCTCGAGGCTGTGTTTCTAAGCAGATTGCCCTTCTTTCCCCTGATACCAGGACTTTTTCATGTGGAGATGATATGAAGGGAAAAAATCTGAGTTAATAATAAATTCAAGTTCTATTCTCTATGGCTCACTGTAAGTGCTATAGGAATAAAGTATAGGATCATGTTCAAAGTCAGCTAGCAATTGAGAGTTTTATTCTGAGACTTTAAAAAAAAAACCAACAGAATATTAGAGAAATATTTCAAAGAACATCTTATAGAGTGGATGATTCTAATTATAGTTTATTAGAATTCCTTTTTGTTTTGTGGTTATCGTTATGCCACTATATTTAGTCTGTATTAAACATTTGTAATCTGTCTTTTCTTTTTCTTTGTGTCATTATAATGCATTATAAAATGTGATGGCTATAGATTTAATGAATTAATCTCACTTGGTGAATATGAAAAGGCAGCTAGTTATGCAGCCAACAGTCCTAGAAGAATTCTTCGAAACATTGGTACAGTGAATACATTTAAGGGTAAGCATTTCTCTCTGAACCTTATATATGTATGCACATTTACTACTTTTTCTGTCATAGAATGGAAAAAGCACTAAACTGGGAGACTAAAGATTTAGGCCCCAGCCCAATCTCTACCATTTACTCAGTTTGCTTAACAGTAATACTAAGGGGTTTGATTAAATTTCCTAAATTGTATTATGAACGATTTTAAGTATATAGAAAAGTATGGAGGAACATTAACACCCATGTACTCACTCTTACGATTTAATAAATGTTAGTGTTTTGTCAAATTTGCTCCACATTCCTTTAAAACAGCTTTCTTGTGGTAAAATTGTCATAATACAAAAAATTGTACATATTAAAGTATTTAGTAAGATTTTTTTTTTTTTTTTTTTTTTTGAGACAGAGTTTCACTCTTGTTGCCCAGGTTGGAGTTCAGTGTACAGTCTTGGCTCACTGCAACCACAACCTCCACCTCCCGGGTTGAAGCAATTCTCCCCCAGCCCCGCCTCCCAAGTACCTGGGACTACAGGTGTGTACCACCATGCCCAGCTAATTTTTTTATATTTTTAGTAGAGATGGGGTTTCACCATGTTGGCCAGGCTGGTCTCAAACTCCTGACCTCGGGTAACCCTCCTGCTTTGGCTTCCCATAGCACCTGGCCCAATTTGGTAAGTTTTGACATATGTATACAACCATGAGATTATCACTCAAAAGTTCCCTCATGCCCCTCTGTATCCCTCTCTTCCCACTACTTCCTAGTTCTCTCACCCTTTCCTCTCCGACAGCCTCTCCTTCCCCCAGTCTACAGGCAAACACTAGTGTGCTTTTAGTCACAATAGATTAGTTTGCATTTTCTAGAGTTTTATGCAAATTGAATCATACAGTAAGTATTCTTTTTGACTGACTTCTTGTACTCAGCATAACTATTTTGAAATTTATGTTGTTGGATCTATCCAGTAGTTCATTTCTTTTTATTGATGAGTAGTATCCCATTGTATGAATAGGAGTCCTTTATCAGATATATGCCTCTGACTGGTCCAGTTGTTCCAGGACAATTCATTAAGATTTTTTTTGCTGAATTGCCTTTGTATCTTTGTTGAAAATCAGTTGTCCATATATGTGTGGGTTGTTTCTGTCTCATTGATCTACTCATTTGTCTGGATAGAAATACCACACTGTCTTAAATACACACAGTAGCTCGAATTTGTAATCCCAGCACTTTGGGAGGGATGTATGTGTGTGTGTGTGTGTATAAATATTAGCTTTATATGTCTTGAAATCAGATAGTGTGAATCTTCAAATGCTATTCTTTATCAAATTTGATTTGGCTATTCTAGAGCTTTTGTATTTCTGTACAGTTTTTTTTTTTTTGAGACAGAATCTCATTCTGTCACCCAGGCACTATCCCAGCTTACTACAACCTCCACCTCCCGGGTTCAAACTATTCATCTGCCTCAGCCTCCCAAGTAGCTGGGATTACAAGTGCACGCCACCATGCCTAGCTAATTTTGTATTTTTAGTAGAGATGGGGTTTTACCATGTTAACCAGGCTGGTCTCGCAATCTCCGCCTACCTTGGCTTCCCAGAGTGCTGGAACTACAGGCGTGAGCCACCGCACCCAGCCATTTCTGTACACATTTTTATAGTCAGCCTTTCAATTTCTACAAAATAGCCTGCTAGAATTGGGATTGCATTGAATTTATAGATCAATCTGGAGAAAAAAGACACTGAATAGTATTGGATCTTCTGACCCAATCAACGCATGAAAATGATATATCTCTCCATTTATTTATGTCTTTTAAATTTTCTCTCAGAAATATTTTGTAGTCAGGTCTGCACATCTTTTGTAAGATTTATCCTTAAATGGTTCATATTTTCTTTTCTTTCTTTCTTTTTTTTTTTTTTTGAGATGGAGCCTCACTCTGTCACCCAGGCTGCAGTGCAGTGGTGCAATCCCAGATCACTGCAACCTCCACCTCCCAGGTTCATGTGATTCTCCTGCCTTAGCCTCCCCAGCAGCTGGGATTACAGGTGCACACCACCATGCCCAGCTAAATTTGTATTTTTAGGTGGGACGAGGTTTCACCATGTTAACCAGGCTGGTCTCGAACTCCTGACTTCAGGTGATCCGCCCACCTCGGCCTCCCAAAGTTCTGAGATTACAGGTGTGAGCTACTGCGCCTGGCCTTTTTTTTTTTTTTTTTTTTTTTTTCTTGAGATGGAGTCTTGTTCTGTCACCCAGGCTGGAGTGCAGTGGTGTAATCTTGGCTCATTGCAACCTTCTGCCTACTGGATTCAAGTGATTCTCCTGCCTTAGCCTCCCAAGTTGGTTACCAGAGGCTGTGAAGGGTAGTAGGAGACTTGGGTAGGGGGAAATGGGGCTGTTTAATGGGTTAAAAAAATAGTTAAATTGTTATGGCTGTACTTCCCAAAGCAGGGAAAGTATGGGACTGCAGGCATGTGCCACCACACCTGGCTAATTTTACTTAGGATAATGGCTTTCAGTTCTGTTTTATGGCTGAGTAGTATTCTGTGGAGTGAAAGAGAAAGAGAGAGAGAGTGTGCGTGTGTGTGTGTGTGTGTGTGTGTGTGTGTATTTTCTTTATCCAGTCATCCCTTGATGGACACAGGTTGATTGACTTTGCTGTTGTGAATAGTGCTGTGGTAAACATAATGAGTGCAGGTGTCTTTTTCATACAATGGTTTCTTTTCCTTTGGGTAGATACCCAACAGTGGGATTGCTGGATTGAATGGTAGTTCTATTTTTAGGTCGTTGAGAAATTTCCATACTGTATTCCATAAAGATTGTACTAATTTACATTCCCACCAAAAATGTATAAGCATTCCCTTTTCTCCACATCCTTTCTAACATCTGTTGCTTTTTGACTTTTTATTAGTAGCCATTCTGATTGGTGTAAGATGGTATCTCGTTGCGGCTTTGTAGTTCCCTGCTTTGTAGATTTCCCTGATTTGCGAAGTATGGCCATAACAATTTAAATATTTTTTTAACCCATTAAACAGCCCCATTTCCCCCCACCCAAGTCTCCTACTACCCTTCACAGCCTCTGGTAACCAACCTTCTGCTATGTTCATGAGTTCATTTGTTTTTATTTTTAACTCCACAAATAAGTGAGAACATGTGAAGTTTGTCTTTCAGTGCCTGGCTTATTTCACTTAACATCATGACCTCCATTTCCATCCATGTTGCTGCAAATGATAGGATCTCATTCTTTTTTATGACTGAATAGTACTCCATTGCCTATAAGCACCACATTTTCTTTATCCATTTGTCTGTTGATAGACACTTAGGTTGCTTCCAAATCTTGGCTATTGTGAATAGCACTTCATTAATTATAGGACTGTTGATCATATGGTATGATCATAGGATTGCTGGATCATATAGTAGCCCAATTTTTAGTTTTGTGAGGAACCTTCAAATTGTTTTCCATAGTGATTGTACTAATTTACATTCCCACTGACTCTTGTACACTTACAAGGGCTCCCTTTTCTCCACATCCTTGCCAGCATTTCTTATTGCCTGACTCTTGGATAAAAGCTGTTTTAACTGGGCTGACATGATATTTCGTTGTAGTTTTGATTTGCATGTCTCTAATGATCAGTTATGTTGAGTACCTTTTCATATGCCTATTTGCCATTTGTATGTCTTCTTTTGAGAAATGTCTATTCAAATCTTTTGCCCATTTTTAATCAGATTATTAGCTTTTTTTTCCTGTGGAGTTGTTTGAGCTCCTTATGTATTCTGGTTATTAATTCCTTGTTAGATGGGTAATTTGCAAATATCTTCTCCCATTCTGTGAGTTTTCTCTTTGCTTTGTGATTTATCCTTTCTGTGCAGAAGATTTTTACCTTGATGTGATCCCATTTGTCTATTTTTTTCTTCAATTGTCTTGCTTGTGGGGATATTATGCAAGAAATTTTTGCCCAGACCGATGTCTTGGAGAATTTCCCCAGTGTTTTCTTGCAGTTGTTTCACAGTTTGAGATATTAGATTTAAATATTTAATCCATTTTGATTTGATTTTTATATGACAAGAGATAGGGGTCTAGTTTCATTCTTCTGCATATGGATATCCAGTTTTCCCCACACCGTTTACTGAAGAGACTGTCTTTTCCCCAGTGTATGTTCTTGGCACCTTTGTCAAAAGTGATTTCACTATAGGTGCGTGGATTGTTTCTGGGTTCTTTATTCTGTTCCATTGGTCTATGTCTCTGTTTTTAGTCCATTACCATGCTGTTTTGATTACTATAGCTCTAGAGTATAATTTGAAGTTAGATAATGTGATTTCTCCAGTTTTGTTCCTTTTGCTTTGGATGGTTTTGGCTATTCTGGGTCTTTTGTGTTTGCAGCCAGACTGGGCAACATGGTGAAACCCTGCCTCTACTAATAATACAAAAAAATTGTATTTTGCGTTTTTTTTTTTTTTTTCTATTTTTGTGAAGAATTTCATGGTATTTTGGTAAGGATTGCATTAAATCTGTAGATTGCTTTGGGTGGTATAGACATTTTAGCAGTATTGATCTTCCAATCCATGAACATGGAATATCTTTCCATTTTTTGTGTGTCCTCTTCAGTTTCTTTCATCAGTGTTTTCTAGTTTTAATTATAGATATTATTCAATGCTTCAGTTAAGTTAATTCTAGGTATTTAATTTGTGGCTTTTACAGCACAATTCCTTTTTTAAGTTTCTTTTTCAGATTGTTGTTGGCATATAGAAGTGCCCTAATTTTTATATGTTGATTTTGTATCTTTCAAGTTTACTGAGCTTATCAGTTCTAAAAGTTTTTGTTTTTGTTTTTGTTTTGAGAAAGAATCCCACTCTAGGCTGGAGTGCAGTGATGCAATCTCAGCTCACTATAACCTTCACCTCCTGGGTTCAAGTGATTCTCCTGCCTCAGCCTCCTGAGTAGCTGGGACTACGGGCACACACCACCATGCCCAGCTAATTTTTTTTTTTTTATTATTAGTAGAGACATGGTTTCGCCATGTTGGCCTTGACCTCCCAACGTGCTGGGATCCCCAGATATTTTTATGGTTTTTATCATGACGGATGTTGAATTTTATTAAATGCTTTTTTCAGCATCAGTTGAAATGATCGTATAGTTTTTGTCCTTTATTCTGTTGATACATGATATATGACATTGATTCATTTGTGTATGTAGAACCATCCTTGCATCCCCAGGATAAATCCCACTTGGTCGTGATGTTCTTTTTAATGTGTTACTGGATTTAGTTTGCTAGTATTTTGTTGATTATTTTTGCATCAATGTTTATCAGAATTATTGATATTTAGTTTTCTTTTTTTGATATGTCTTTGTCTGGTTTTGGTATCAAGGCAATACTGACCTTGTAGGATGAATTTAGAAGTATTCCCTCTGCCTCTATTTTTTGGAATAGCTTGAGTAGGATTGGTATTAGTTCTTCTTTAAATGTTTGGTAGTCAGCAGCAAAGCCATTAGGTCCTGGGCTTTTCTTTTCTAGGAGACTTTATATTATGGCTTCAGTCTCATTACTTATTATTGGTCTGTCCAGGTTTTGGATTTCTTCATGGTTTAATATTGTTAGGTTTTATGTGTCTAAGAATTTATTCATTTCTTCTAGGTTTTCCAATTTATTGGCATATAGTTGCTTATAGTAATTTATGAATTTCTGTGGTATCAGTTGTAATGTCTCCTTTTCATCTTTGATTTTATTTATTTGGTCTTCTCTCTTTTTTTTCTTACTTAGTGTGGCTAAGGATTTGTCAATTTTATTTTACTTTTTAAACTTTATTGATTTTTAAAATTATTTTCTTCATTTCAATTTCATTTATTTGTGCTCTGATCTTTATTGTTTCTTTTCTTCTAGTAATTTTGGGTTTGGTTTGCTCTTGCTTTTCTAGTTGTTTAAGATGCATCATTAGGGTGCTCATTTGAAGTTTTTCTTTTTTTTTTTTTTTTGATGTAAGCATTTATAGCTATAAACTTTTTTTTTTAGTATTGCTTTTATTGTTATTCCATAGGTTTTGGTATGTTGTATTTCCATTATTGTTTGTTTCAAGAAATCTAAATTTCCTTCTTAATCTCTTCATTGAGCCACTGATTATTCAGGAGCATGTTGTTTAATTTCCATATTCATATAGTTCCCAATATTTCTCTTATTGATTTCTAGTTTTATTTCATTGTGATCAGAAAATATGCTTGATATTATTTCAGCTTTTTGATGTTTGAATACTTGCTTTGTGGCCTAACATATGGTCTTTCCTTGAGAATGATCCATGTGCTGAGAAGAATGTGTATTCTGCAACTGTTGGGTGAAATGTTCTGTAAATATGTGTTAGGTACATTTTGTCTGTAGTGCACATTAAGTCTGATTATTCTATGTTGATTTCCTGTCTGGGTGATCTGTCCAATGCTGAAAGTGAGGGTGTTGAAGTCTCCAACTATTATTGTATGGGGTCTATTTCCCTCTTTAGTTCTAATATTCGCTTTATGTAGCTGGTTGCTTCAGTGTTAGTGGCATATATATCTACAATTGTTATATCCTCTTGTTGAATTGAACCCTTTATCATTATATAATGACTTTCTCATTTTTTTCTTTTTTTTTTTTTTTGTTCTCTCTTTTTTTTTTTTAGTTAATGGCAGGACAATATATCATTATATAATGTTTTCTTTGTCTCTTTTTATAGTTTTTGCCTTGAAATCTGTTTTGTCTACTCCTGTTTTTTTTTGGTTTCCATTTGCATGGAATATCTTTTAATATCCCTTTATTTTCCAACTATATGCGTCTTTAAAGATGAAATGTTTCTAGTAGGCAACAGATCATTGAGCCTTATTTTTTAATCCATTCAGCCACTCTTTAAAAAAAAAAAAAAAAAAAAGGAGACAATCTTTTTCTGTCACCCAGGCTTTAGTGCAGTGGTATGAGCACAGTGCACTGCAGTCTTAACCCTTGGGCTCAAGTGATCCTACCATCTCACCCTCTCAAGTGGCTGGGACCACAGGCATGCACCACCACGCTTGGCTAATTTTTATATTTTTTGTGGAGACAGTCTCACCATGTTGCCTGGGCTGGTCTTGAACTCTTGGGTTCAGGTGATCTTCCTGCCTTGGCCTCCCAAGTGCTGACATTACAGTTGTGAGCCACTGTGCCTGGCCCACTCTATGTCTTTTGATTAGAAAGTTTAGTCTGTTAACATTCAGTGATATTCTTAAGTAAGGACTCACTCCTGCCATTTTGTTATTTTGTGGTTGTTTTGTGGTCTTCTCTTCCTTCTTTCCTTCCTTCCTGTCTTTCTTTTAGTAAAGATGATTTTCTCTGGTGGTATGTTTGAATTTCTTGCTTTTTATTTTTTGTGTGTCCATTGTATGTTTTTTGATTTGAGGTTATCATGAGACCTGCAAATGAAACCTTATAACCCATTATTTTCAACTGTTGACAACTTAACACTGATTGCATAAACAAACAAAAACCTAACAAAGAAGCAAAGAGAAACCTAATAAAAACTTTACACCTTAACTTTGTCCTCTCGCTTAATTTTTTGTTGTTTCTGTTTATATCTTGTGCTGTAAATGTCTTGAGAAGTTTTTGTAGTAATTCTTTTTGATCAGTTCATCCTTTAGCCTTTCTTCTTAAGGTATGAATATTTACACACCACAATTGCAGTGTTACAATACTGTCTTTTTTGTGTGACCTTACTATTACCAGTGAATTTTGTATATTTAGTACTTTCTTATTGCTCATTGATATCCTTTTCTTTCTGATTGAAGTACTCCCCTCAGCATTTCTTAAGGGAGAAGTATGATGTTGATGAAATCCCTCAGCTTGTTTGTCTGTGAGGGTCTTTATTTCTCTTTCACGTTTGAAAGATATTTTTGCCAGTCATATTATTCTAGGATAAACTTTTTTTTCTTCAACGCATTAAACATGTCCTGCCACTCTCTCCTGGCCTGTGAGGTTTCCACTAAAATATCTGCTGCCAGACATATTGGAACTCCATTGTATGTCATTTGTTTTCTCTTGGTGCTTTTAGAATCTTTTCTTTATCCTTGACCTTTGGGAGTTTGATTATTAAATGCCTTGAGGTACTCTTCTTTGGGCTAAATCTGCTTGGTGTTCTATAACCTTCTTGTACTTGAATATTGATAACTTTCTCTAGGTTTGGAAAGTTCTCTGGCATTATCTCTTGTTTGTTTTGGGTTTTTTGAGACTGAGTTACTCTCTGTCACCCAGGCCTGAGTGCAGTGGTGTGATCTTGGCTCACTGCAACCTCCACTTCCTGGGTTCAAACGATTCTCCTGCCTCAGCCTGTAGAATAGCTGAAACTACAGGTGCACCACCACGCCCAACTAATTTTTCAGTAGAGACATGGTTTTGCCATGTTGGCCAGGCTGGTCTCAAACTCCTGACCTCAGGTGATCTGCCCTCCTTGGCCTTCCAAAGTGCTGGGATTACAGGTGTGAGCCACCACACCCAGCCAGCTATTATCCCTTTGAACAAACTTTCTACCCCATCTCTCTCTTTCTACCTCCTCTTTAAGACCAGTAACTCTTTGATTTGCACTTTTGAGGTTATTTTCTAGATCTTAAAGGTGTGCTTTATTATTTTTTATTCTTTTTTTCTTTTGTCTCCTCTCACTGTGTTATTTTCAGATAGTCTGGCGTCAAAATCACTAATCTTCTGCTTGATTAATTCTGCTGCTAAGAGACTTTGATATATTCTTCAGCATGTCAGTTGCATTTTACAACTCCAGAATTTGTGCTTGACTCTTTTTAATTATTTCAGTCTCTTTGTTAAATTTCTCGGATAGGATTCTGGATTCCTTCTCTGTGTTATCTGAAATTTTGTTGAGTTTCTTCAAAACAGCTATTTTGAATTCTCTGCCTGAAAGGTCACATATCTTTGTCTTTCTGGGATTGGTCCCTGGTACCTTATTTAGTTTGTTTGGTGAGGTCATGTTTTCCTGGATGGTCTTGATGCTTGTGGATGTTTATCTGTGTCTAGGCATTGAAGAGTTGGATATTTATTATAGTCTTCACAGTCTGGGCTTGTTTGTAACTGTCCTTTTTGGGAAGGCTTTGCAGATATTAAGGGAGATTTGGGTGTTGTGATCTAAGTTTTTTGTTACTGCAACCATATCTGCATTAGGGGGCACCCCAAACCCACTAATGTTGTGTTTTTTGCAGACTTATAGAGGTACCACCTTTGTGGTTTTAGATGAGATCCAGAAGCATTCTCTGGATTGCCAGGTAGAGACTCTTGTTCTCTTCCATTACGTTCTCCCCCAACATGGAGTCTCTCCAAGTTGCAGTCTTTGTGAGTTAGACTGCTTCAGATCTGTGCTGAGCTGCCTGAAGCTGGAGAAGGGGTAGAACACAAGCACCACTGTGGTCACCAGCTCTGGGAGTATACTAGGGTCTTGTCCAAGGCCCACTGTAACCACTACCTGGCTACCTCGTACATTTGCTGAAGGCCCTAAGGCTCTACAGTCAGCAGCTGGTGAAGCCATCCAGGCTTGGTTTTTTTCCCTTCATGGTAGTGAGTTCCCTGGGCCTGGGTGGCTTCAGAGATACCATCAGAAGCCAGGGCCTGGAGTTGGAAACATTAGGAATCTACCTGGTGCTGTATTCTATTGTGGCTAAGCTTGTACCCAGACCATAAGACAAAGTCCTTCCCATTTTTTCCTCTCCTTCCCATAGGCAGAGGAGTCTCTCCCTATGGATACCACTACCTAGGGCCATAGGAAGTACTAACACGCTACCACCAATGTTCACTCAAGGCCCAGAGGCTCCTCAGTCAGCTTGTGGTGAATGCTACCAGGCCTGGAACTCACCTCTTAGGGCAGTGGACTCCCTTCTGTTTCAGGGTAGGTCTATAAATACCATCCAAGAGCCAAGTGCTGGAATTGGGGACCCCAAGAGCCTGCTTGTGCTCTACCTCACTATGGCCAAGCTGGTACCTAAGCTGCAAGACAAAGTCTTTTTTACTCTTCTCCTTTTCTCAAGAAGAAGGAGTCTCTCCTCATAGCCATCACAGCTGGGAATGTGCTGGGTCACACCTGAAGCCAGCCTTACCCAAGGCCCACAGCATGTACTACTACTGCTGATTATTTGGGACCCAAGGGCTGTTTAGTCAGCAGGTGATGAATCCTGCCAGGATTGGGCCCTTCCTTTCAAGACAGTGGCTTCCCTTCTGACCAGTGTGTGTCTAGAAATGTTGTCCAGGAGCCTGGGCCTGGAACAGGCGTCTCGTGACTCTGCCTGGTTCCCTGTCCTATTGTGGCTGAGCTGGTATCCAAATTGCAAGACAAAGTCCTCTTTACTCTTTCATATCCTCTTCTCAAGTGGAAAGAAGGACTCTCTTTCAGAGCTGTGAGCTGCACTCCCTGGGTTGGGAGAGCGGTGGCACAAACTCCCTTGGCCACATCGTCTGATTTATTACTAGGTAATATGCCCTCCATGTCCACTGGCTGTGCATCCAGCACAGCACTAGTACTTGCCTAGGAGTTGTAGTCCTAGTGGTATAGACTGCCTTTCAAGTTTATTTAGGACCCCAAAGCACTTGAGCCTGTGGCGATGAGGCTTGCCAGAACTCAAATTCCAGCCTGCTGGGATAGATGATTCTCTTCTGGCTAGGGCTGGTCTAACTGCTTCCTGCATGAGAATTTGTTGAGTTCTGCCTGATGTTGCTTTCCACTGTGGAAGGGCAGCACTGAGCTCCAATGCAAAGTCTAACAATCACTGCACTCTCCCTCCCCGAAATACACGTTCTCCATGGCACATGGCCACTGTCAAAGGATGGGGGAGTGGTGAGTTGGCAATTCAAGACTCTTTCCTACCCTCTTCAGTGCCTCTCTCAGTGATATGAAGCTAAAATCACATGCTGTGATTACACAACTGACCTTTTGTTCTTATGAAGGTGCTTTTTTGTGTAGATAGTTTTTTTGGTTTTGTTTTTTGTTTGTTTGTTTTTGAGACAGAGTCTCACTCTGTCACCAAGGCTGGAGTGCAGTTGTGTGATCTGTTCACTGCAACCTCTGCCTCCCAGGTTCAAGTGATTCTCCTGCCTCAGCCTCCCCAATATCTGGGATTACAGGTGCCCACCACCATGCCTGGCTAATTTTTGGATTTTTAGTAGAGATGGAGTTTCACCATGTTGGCCAGGCTGGTCTCAAACGCCTGACCTCAAGTGATCTGCCTGCCTACACCTCTCAAAGCACTGGAATTACAGGCATGAGCCGCCATGCTAGGCCATGTAGATAGTGAAATTTGTTGTTCCTGTGGGAAGGAAAATCAGTGGAGGCTTCTATTCAGCCATCATGCTCTGCCTTCCTGGATATTTTAACAATATTTATTCTTCCAGTTCATAGCATGGCATATCTCTCCATTTATTTGCATCTTCTTTAATTTCTTTCATCAGATACAACAACATAGATGAACCTGGAGCATATTATACTAAACGAAATAAGCCAGGCACAGAAACACAAATAGTACATTATTTCATTTATATGTGGAATCCAAAAAAGTTGAATTCATAGAAGCAGAGAATGGAATGGTGGTTACTAAGGACAGGGTAGGTGGGGGAAATAGGGAAATTGTGGTCAGAGGATACAAAGTTTGAGTTATGTAGGATAAATGTACAGCATATTGACTACAGTTAATACTATATTGCATAATCAAAATTGCATAGCTGGGCATGGTGGCACATAACTGTAGTACCAGCTTAGTTGAGAGGCTGAGGCAGGAGAATTGCTTGAGCCCAGGAGTTTGAGTCTGCAATGAGGTATGATCACACCACTGTACTCCAGACTGGTGACAGAACAATACCCCATCTCAAAAAATAAAGTTGCTAAGAGAGTGGAGTGTAAGTGTTCTCAACACACATGCACGTGCGCACACCCACCCACCCACACACACACACACACACACACACACACGTACACACACAGAGGTAATGAATATGTTAATTAGCTTGACATAGTAATAATTTCTCTATGTACATCAAACATCATCTTGTAAACTTTAAATATATACAGATATATAGTTTTTATTTTTTTAAAAAGCAATTTAAAAACATTTGACTTTTGTATATTGGTCTTGTATCCTGTGACTTGGCTAAATCTTTGTTAGTTCTAGTATTTTTGTGGCTTTCTTAGAATGTTCTGTATAAGTGAACATGGCATCAGCTAATAAAGACAGTTTTACTTCTTTTCTAATCTGAATGACATTTTTCTCTTGCTTTATCACACTGGCTATTTCCTCCAATATAGTTTGAGTAGAAGTGATGAAAGTGGATATTCCTGCCTTGTTCCTGATCTTAGGGATAAAGAACTTAGTTTTTCATTGTGAATCATTAGCTGTAGGTTTTTCATAGATGCCCTTTATGAGGTTGAAGAAATTCCCTGTACTCATGGTTGATGAGAATTTTGATCAGGAATGGATATTAGATTGGTCAAATACTTTTTTACATTTATTGAGATGATTATGTTAGTTTTGTTCTTTTCTATTAGTGTAATGAATATGTTGCCTTTGTGGGAAAATCTCCACAAAATTCAATGATTTTACTGTAATACAGAGTTGAGAAACAATCACCATAACCTAATTTTAGAACGTTTTCATCATTCCAAAAACAAACTTTGTACCCTCTAACTCCTCATTCTGTGCTCTCTTCCTCCTCTCCAAACTGTAAGCAACTACTCTTCTACTTGCTGTCAGTATAGATTTACCTGTTTTGGTCCTTTTGTGTAAATAGGATCATATACTATGTGGTCTTTTTGTTACAGGCTTCTTTCACTTAGCATAATGTTTTTGAGGTTTGCTCTTGCTGTAGCATGTATCATGTCTTTATGTGGCCAAATAGTACTCCATTGTATGAATGTACTGCATTTTGTCTGTACATTCATCAGTTGATGGTCATTAGGCTTTTCCCACTTTTTGGCTATTATGAATAATGCTGCTATGAATATTTGTATACAAATTTTTATGTGGTTATATGTTTTTATTTCTCTTGGGTAGAGACTTAGGAGTGAAATTGTGGAGCTAAATTATATGGTAACTCTGTATTACCACTTTGAAGAATTGCTAATCTGTTTGGTTGCACTATTTTTCATTCCTGCTAGCAATGTATAAGGGTTCCTTATGAACAGGATGTGTTTTTATCTATCTTTTGATTATAGACTTTCTAATAAGTGTGAAGTTGTATCTCATTTTTATTTACATGTCCATAATAACCAATAATGTTGGGCATCTTTTCACTTGTCTCTTGGCCATTTGGATATCTTCTTTGGAGAAATGTCTATTCTTTGCTCATTTGTAAATTGTGTTTTTATTATTAAGTTTTAAGGCTTCTTTATCTATTCTGAATTAAAACCCTGTTTGATATTTGATTTACAATTTTTTTCCCCACCTGTAGGTTGCCTTTTTACTGTTTTTGATTTTAAAAAAGTATTTCACTGGTTTATTTTGAAATTAAAAGTTTTTAATTTTGATAAGTTCCACTTAGGAATTTTCTCTTTTATGGCTTTGCCTTTTAGGTTGTAGCTATGAAATCTTTGCCTAACTTAGGATCACAGAGATCTACTCCTGTTTTCTTATAAGAGTTTTACACATTCAGATATATGATCTCCTTTTGGTTAATGTTTGTGTATGGTGTGAGGTGGGTGTCCAGTTTCATTCTTTTGCTTATGGATAATCTGGTTTTCCAGCACCATGTTGGAAAAATACTTTGTATCCACTGAATTTTGGCCTCTTTGTCAAAAATCATTGACTATAAATATTCAAAGTTTATTTCCTGACTTTTAATTTTATCCCATTGCTTTAGATGTCCACCCCATGCCAGTAGTATACTGTCTTGTTTACTGTAGTTTAGTAGTAAGTTTTGAAATGAGAAGAGTGATTCTTTCTTTCTTTAGTTAGTATTAGCATGGTATATCTTTTTCAGTCCTCTAACTTTTAATCTATGAGTGTCTTTGTATATCAGTTTCTTCTAAGCAAGATATACTTGGATCCTACTTTTTAAAAATATAATTTGAGGCTGGACACGGTGGCTCACGCCTATAATCCCAGCACATTGGGAGTCTGAGGTGGGCAGATCGCTTGAGGTCAGGAATTCAAGACCAGCCTAACCAACATGGTAAAACCTTGTCTCTACTAAAAATACAAAAATTAGCTGGCCATGGTGGCATGTGCTTGTAATCCCAGTTATTCGTGAGGCTGAGACAGGAGAATTGCCTGAACCAGGGAGGCAGAGGTTGCAGTGAGCCAAGATCACACTACTGCACCCCAGCCTGGGTGACAGAGTGAGCCTCCATCTCAAAAACAACAACAATTTGACGGTCTTTGCCTTTTAGTTGGAGTGCTTAGGTTATTTACATTTAATGTTGTTGTTGACATGGTTATGTTTTGTTTTTATTTATTTATTTTTAGAGTCAGGATCTTACTATGTTGCCAAAGCTGGAGTGCATTGGCCATTCACAGGCACAATCATAGTGCATTACAATCCAAACTTCTGTACTCAAGGGATCTTCCTGCCTTAGCCTCTAGAGTAACTGGAAGTGCAGGTGTGCACCACCGTACCACCACACCTTACTGGTGTGTTTTATGTTGTTTCCATTTTTCTTATCTCTTCTTTTTTTTTTTTAACGTTTTTCTGCTTTTTCTGGCTTCTTTTGGATTAATTGAATATTTTTTATGATTCAGTGTTTCTCTTTTGTTTACTTAGGAGCTATATAATTCATTATTGGCTTATTTTGGTTGTGCTGTAGGTTTTATAAATTATATCTTTAACTTATCCCATTCTATCCTCAAGTGATATTATACCACTTGATGTATAGTATGAAAACACTACACATCTAAATACTTATATTCATAGTATATACCATTTCTGGTCTTCATTTCTTTGTATAAATCTATTTTTCCAGCTAGGGATGGTGGCTCATGTCTGTAATCCCAGCACTTTGAGAGGCCGAGGTGGGTGGATTACAAGGTCAGGAGCTTGAGACCAGCTTGGCCAGCATGGTGAAACCCCGTCTCTACCCAAAATACAAAAATTAGCTGTGTGTAGTGGCACACACCTGTAATCCCAGCTACTTGAGAAACTGAGGCAGGAGAATCACTGGAATCCAGGAGGTGGAGGTGCAGTGAGCCAAGATCGTGCTTCTGCCCTCCAACCTGACAGAGCAAGACTCCATCTCAAAGAAAAAAATAATATTTTTCCATCTGGTATCATTTTACTTCTGTTTGAAAAACTGTTAATCTTTTAGCACAGATCTGCTGGTGACAAATTCATTCAGCTTTTAAATTCTTCATTTTACCTGTCTTTTGAAAGGTATTTTTACTGAGTATAGAATTCTAGATAGAATTTATTTATTTATTTTTCCTTTCTGCACATAAAGGATTTTGTTTCACTGTCTTCTGGTTTGCATTATTTCTGCTGAGAAATATTCTGTCATCTTTATCTTTATATTTGTATCTTTTCTCTATAACTACTTTAAAGATTTTCTCATTATTACTTTTTTTTGGAAATTTGATTATGAGCATTAGTATACTTTTGTTTTCATGCTTCTTATGCTTGGAGTCCATTGAGATTCTTGGATCTGTGGGTTTTGGTTTTCCTCAAATACAAAAATATATAGCCATTATTTTTCAAATATGTTTCTGCCCCAGCCTCCCTTCTCCCCACTCACCATTCAGGGACATCAATTATATGCTTGAAGTTGTCCTACAACTCATTTATTCTTTGTCCAAGTTTTAGTCTTTTACTGTTTTATTTTGGATATTTTCTATTGCTGTCTTTAAATTACTAATCTTCAGTATCTAATTAGCAGTAATCCCATCCAGTGTATTTTTCATTTCAGAAATTGTAGTTTTCATCTCTATAACTTTGATTTGAGTTTTTCATATATAGCTCATGTTTCTACTTAACATATTTCATCTTTCCTCTCCCTTGTAAATATGAAATAATATAGTTCTAATAACTTTTAATACCCTTTTCCATAAATTCTATCATGTCAAATTTGATTTATTAATTTTTTTCTCATGGGTAATATTTTCTTGCTTCTTTGCAAGTTTAACTTTTGATTGGATGAAAGACATTAAGAATTTTACCTTGATGTGTGTTGGATTTTGTATTTGTAAATTCTTCTTGACCTTTGTTCCAGGATATAGTAAGTTACTTGGAAACAATATGATCCTTCTGGTGCTTGTTTCCAAATTGTGTAAGGCAGGACTGGAGCAGTGTTTGGTTTGAGGCATAACCCTTCTGAATGTTCTACCTGATACTTGAGAATTATGAAGTTTTCCATTCTGGTGTAAGAGTTATTCTCAGCTATTTCTGAGGCCTAGGGATTAGTCCCTCTAATCCTTCTGGGTAGTTCTTTCCCTGGCCTTAAGTAGCTTCCTCACCAGTAGGTGCTAATCAGTACTCAGCTGATGACCTGTGGGAGACCCTGTACAGATATTTGAAGCTCTTACTCTAGGTAGCTCTCTTTTTTCTGGTGTCTGACCTGTGATCTTTATATGCATTGACCTTTCCAAACTTCCAGCTCCATGTCCTCAATTCAGGAACCCAGACTGTAACTGGCTTCCCCATCTTTGTACTCTGGCTTGGAAACTCTCTCCAGGCAATAAACTGAGGCTATTGTTGGGATCATGTGGTAGTTCAGTCAGGGTGGTGGAAAAAATGTTAAGGGAAAAATATTAGGCATAGTTATAGGAAACAGTCACAAAACACCCTTGGAAGGCCAGGCGGTTTACATACCTTCAGATGAAAGAATGGGCTGAAGGTGGTTAGTTCTTTTATCTTGAGGCTTGAAGCATAAGGCAGTTAATAGGGGAATGCAAAGGACTTCATCTAATGGCTTTTTGTCCTAAGACCATCCTTTGCCCATCCGTGCTTGACTGCCTCCTACTAGGGGTGTCAGTAGAGTTAATTACCCTCTAATGGTATTTGCTTTAGGCCTCAGAACCTGGCCTTTAATCTTTACCCTATAGTGGTGTTGACTCAAAGCCTTTGACATTTAATGTGTGTTGAATAAAGGCCAGGAAGGCCAGAGAGTTGGGGGCAGCAGCCGTTAACTCCTTTGGGTAAGAGGCCACGGACACCCCTAGCTTGCCTTTTCAGTGTATTCCATGTCTGAGTGAATTTATTCATCCGTCGTGGGATCGGGGTCTACCCTGACAAGTTCACCTTGATTTTTTTTTCCCCCACTTTTCAAGGATCACTGTCCTTCTCTACCTTATGTCCAATGACTTAAAGGCTGTTATTTTATATATTTTATCTAGTTTCATGGTTGTTTCATGCCAGAAGCAGGAGTCCTAACCTCTGTATTTTAATTGGAATGTTTAGTTCATTTGCTATAACTAAACATAATTAACATAATAACTATTTAACAAAATTATTGATATATTTGGTTTTAAGCCTATCATTTTGCTATATTTTTCCCAATTATTTTCATCAGTTCTTTGTTCCTTAGTTTCTTCTTTTCAACCTTATATTGTATAAATTGAGTAGTTTTTAAGAATTCCCTCTTTTCTTCTATCTTGGCTTTTTGGCTATACCTCTTTGTATTATTGTTTTAGTTGTTGTTCTAAGGATTATATATTCACTCCTTGCCAGAGTCTACCTTGAATTAATAATTTACTACTCTACATATGATGCATGAACCTTACCATCACCTTTCTTCTTTTGTGCTATTATCATATACATTGTTACTATTTTTGCCTTAAGTATTCACTTATGTTTTAAGGAAATGATGAAAATAAAAATATGTCTTTTATATTTACTGAGATAGGCAGCTTCTAAAATGGTCTCTGTTAATCCCTGCCTCCTGGATCATATCCTTGCAATCCACTCCACTTAAATGTTAGTTGAATTATACTGTATATGTTCTTAAATATCACATGTGCTCCTGAACTATACCATTGCTTATAATTATATTGTTTTATGTCTTTTTTCACTACATTAGTTGTGAAATTTAGCCTTGTTTCTACATGTAGCTGTGGTTTATTTTAAACCTTCTAGAATGAAATATACTACAATGTATTTATCTACTCTGGTAGATGGACATTTAGATGGTTTCTAGTTTAGGGCTATTATAAAAAATTTTGCTATGAAAATATATCTTGGTGCACATATGTAAAATTCTCTGGGATATGTGTCTAAGATTGAACTCTCTGGGTCCTAAGGTATACATATCTTCAGCTTTTGAATGCCAAACATTTTCCCAAAGTGTTGTATTAATTTATATTTCCAATGGTAAAGTATGTGATTTTCTATGCTCCATATCTTTGACAATAGTTGGGAGTGTTAGACCTTTAAATGTTTATCATTCTTGTGGTTATGTAAATTTATTATGGTTTTAATATGAACTTCCCTCATTACCAGTGAAACTGAGTATCTTTTCATATGTGTGTGTGTGTGTGTGTGTGTGTGTGTGTCTGTGTGTGTTTGTGTGTGTGTGTCTGTGTGTGTTTGTGTGTGTGTGTGTCTGTGTGTGTGTAGGCATATATATATATATATATATATATACCTTTTTTTTTTTTAAGACAGGGTCTTGCTTTGTCACCTAGCCTGAAATGCAGTGATACAAACATGGCTCACTGCAGCCTCGCCCTTCTGGGGTCAAGTGATCCTCCCACCTCAGCCTCTCAAACTACAGCTGTGAGCCACCATGCCTGGCTAACTTTTAAAGTTTTTTTTGTAGAGATGGGGACTTGCTATGTTGCCCAGGCTGGTCTCAAATTCCTGGCCTTAAGCAATCCTCCCACCCTGGCCACTCAAAGTGCTGGGATTATAAGTGTGAGCCTGTGTACCCAGCTCATATATATATATCTTTGTATTTGGATTTCCTGTTTTGTGAAGTACTTAAGATCTTTTGCCCATTTTGCTATTGGATTGTCTATATTTTTCTCAATGATTTTTAGGAGTTACTTATGTATTATGAATATTAGTCTTTTGTTAATTAAAATGAGTTACAAATATTTTTTTTTCATTATGATATCTTAAGATGAACAGAAGTTTTAAATTTTAATGTAGTGGAATGTATCAGTCTTTTCCTCTGAGGTTATTTTTATGTGTTATGTAAAAGTCCTTCCCTATCCCAAATCATTCTTCTTTTTTCTGCTCTGAAAATATCATAGTTTTGCTATTCACATTTAGGTTTATAAGCTACCTGAAACTTGGTTTTGTGTTCAGTATAATTTGGGAGTTCAGTTTTTTTTTTTTTTTTTTTTTTTTTATTTTGGCAGGAGCAGAGTCTTGCTCTGTTACCTGGAGTGCAGTGGTGTGATCTCAGCTCACTGCAAACTCCTCCTCCTGGGCTCAAATGATTCTTATGTCTCAACCATTTAGTAGTTGAGACTACAGGCATGCACCACCACACCCAGTTAACTTTTATATTTTTGGTAGAGACAGGGTTTTGCCATGTTGGCCAGGAGGGTCTGGAACTCCTGAGCGCAAGTGATCTGCCCGACTTGGCCTCCCAAAGTTCTGGAATTATAGGCGTGAGCCACTGTGCCCACCCAAACATAGATATTTTATAGTCTCTTTTATAGTCAGTTGTTTCTAGTTCTGAAGTATATAAATTCTCCAGATTATTGGATATCCTCACTCTTGCTCATGTGATTTGTGTGACTGATAATTTTTATGTATAATATTGTACACTTTAAAAAATTATAATATTGTGATCTTAATTTCTCCCCTACTGTGGGATTAGTGTGTATTCTCTGGAAAGGCTTTATATTTGTCTCTGCCTGGTCTCTAATGTTTCAACAGCCTTAAGCTGCTCTTTGTTAATTTCTTGGCTTTGGCTTCCTGAATCACATACATAACTGAAATTCAGACTCAATTCCCATGTGGATATAGGCTGTTTTACTTTATCTAAGGAGAGGGAAAAATATAGCCAGGATCAGTAGTCCACGTAAGCCACACTGTCATGTTTTCAGAGTCTTAGATCTTTAAAGGCCTCTCTCAAGTTTGATAGCTTAGACTAGATTAAAATTACTTAAATCTTAAAATACTTATATTTGAGACAGTTGCTTTCTGTTTTTAAAAGTTTGTATAAAACCTAGTTTTTAAGACATATTAAAGCTCAAAGATGGTATCATTGGTAGAAACAGAGCTTCTGATAATGTTCACAGCAGTACATTCCTATAACATTTTCAGAAAATTTCTATAAATAGACTGTTTTTAACTGTAGATTAAACTATTATGACCTTGGTACTAAGATACAAGATGAGTAAGACCCAATCCTTTCAATGAGATAAAGGTCTAATCGAAAAGAGAGATGAAGAGGCAGACAAGTGTGGAACTAGCTTATTCGTTTGTTTATTCATTTATTCTTTCATTCATTCAACAAAGTTAGTTCTCTGATATGTGCTTGGCATTGTTCTAGGTGCTGGGATACAGCAGAAAATAAAACCTTCACAAATGATTTACAACACGGAGCTTACATGTAGTGTGATTTTAGTGATACGAAGAACATTCTCTGGAAATTCAAAGAAGGAATATTAACAGTTTTGTATTCCTACCCTCAACTGTGCCTGTTGTCTTCATGTAGACACCTTTTGTTTTATCTTTTTCAGAAAATAAGCCTCAGTTTTTTCTAGGTACTGGAAGGGGGTATCATCTGACTGGGTGAGGGATAGCTTTTTAAACAGTCTTTCAGCCAAGATTTCTAGTTTTAGTTCATTTCATTACAGAGGTTCCTGGTGCTGACAATTCCTGAGACTTTATGTGTCGTTTGGTGTGTATTGAATTGCTTCTTCTTGGTTTTCCTTATTGACAGTTTAGGAATCAAACTTTTAAGAATCTGCTACGCTAGTTGCCACCCTCTATTTTCTGGCTTTCAGAATTGTGTTGGTTATTTCCTTTTAAATTTGCTCTGTGAAATTTCTTTACTGTTACTTTAATGACTTTATGAACTAAGATTGAATATGTGTGTTCAGTCTACCATCTTTACTTCAAAGTCTAATTGAATTGTGCTTAATCTTGTTAATCTATAGTAGGTATAAGAAATATTTTATTTTCTTCTATCATATATGTGTGTAAATATATACATATTTAATTAATCACAAAACATGAAGAGAATAGAACATTATAAAATGTTGCGTAGGAGGCACAATACTTTTGTTTCAATTTTGTCTTTAGTATACACTTGCATTGTGATCTTTGGGCAAGCTACCTTATCTCCTTGAAATTCAGTTTTATTACTTGAAAAATAGGAATTTTGGCTAGGTGCAGTGGCTCATGCCTGTAATAGCAACACTTTGGGAGGCTTAGGTGGGCAGATTGCTTGGCTCAGGAGTTCAAGACCAACCTGGGCAACATGACGAAACCTGGTCACTGCAAAAAATACAAAAAATTAGCCGGCCGTGGTGGCACATGACTGTAGTCCCAGCTACCCAGGAAGCTAAAGTGCGAGGATCACCTGAGCCTGGGAAGTCAAGGCTGCAGTGAGCCGTGATTGTGCCACTGCACTCCAGCCTGGGCGACAGAGTGATACCATGTCTCAAACAAACAAACAAAAAGAAAGCTAGGAATGTTGATGATACCCACCTTATTAGGGTCATTGGTTAAGATCAGTTGATAATTTCAAAGCACTATATAAGCTTTAGGGGTTTTAGTACCATGCCACTTATTCAGAATTAATTTTATTAATAATACAGTGTATCTGAGAATTGAGAAGTAAGTTTAAAAGTCTGTGAACAATAAAAATAGGTATTATATATTCTGTATGTGAAAATCCATACATTTTGTTGGTAGATCCTCAATCAGACCCAGAATCAATTTTTTATTTCATACCTGGTTTTACCAAGTTTGATATCTATGAAACTGAATCATAGATCAGTTAGATATGATAGAGTCTAAAGTTCAAGCTAGACTTGATAGAGTACAACTTTATTCTTCCTCTCCATTGCCCTTTAAAAGGGCTGTGTTGACTTTCCTATTTCTTTTATTGGACAATATACTGGTCATATCACATAGCTTCTTTTCATTCACTTTCAGATACTAATAGTTTTATTTTTAGATACCCAAAAGTCTAGCCTAAACTAAATAGAAACTATAATCGCTTGTTGAATTAAAAATTTCCCCCTTACCCTGGTTTTGCTCTGATTTGGCTCTAGAACCTATTGAGGCTCAGGAGACATATTTGCTTCTTCTTTACTCTGCTACTCCCTCCTCTTCTAATCACGAGGCAGCTTTGCAGTGGGGTTATGTAAGGGACAGGAAAGATCTTCTCAACAGGTGCAGTGGTCATTTGGCTTTGATGTTTCTTGGGTGCGGCAGATGCCCCATGTTGGCTCCTAGTTGACTGCTTTAATCTTTGCTTTTTAGCTGGGGACTTTCCATTGTGCCTTTTATTGATTCGGGGGGTATTACTTTAGCTGGCTGCTTATGATTCCCCTTTAGCTAATTCTGGTAGGGTGTGCCCCCAAAGACTCTCTTTAGTGGAGTTATCTGGTCCCACATGCAGACCTCTCTGAGAGGGCCTTTTCAAGACAACCAGCCTAGCTGCCTTCCATGGAATCTCCTTCACCCTTGAGGAACATGCAATCTTGTCGAAGTAGAATTTGCTTGTACTTTAATTCCCTTTACTCAATCTAGCCTTTCACCTTTAAACTTTCCAGGCAAATATCAGGCTCTGGTCTTTTTGTTCTCAAAATTGTAAGACACCCATGTCCAGTTGTTCTCTCTAAAATGTCTCACTTGACTTTGAGGAGGAGAGTTCAATAAAAATCTAGGAAATAAGTTATGGTGGTAAAATTATTTTCTGCTCACAAAAGGAAAATAGTCTGATGAATTAATTAAGAATTCAAATGGACAGTCTTCCTCCCCTGCAAGTTCAAGCATTGAGTGTACATACAGCTTAATAAAGAAGTGAATTGTAGTCATGCTGATTTGAAATTGACATACTTTATTTGGTCAGTGGCTGAGTCTACATGTAAATTTCAGGATCCTAACTTGTCATTCTCCTTGAATTATTTTCAAAGTTAGAGTATATTAGACTAAATATATACCTCTAAATGTCCAGTTTTATATATGCCTCATTTGACTGGTCATTAGAGCAGGATAGTTTGTATTAGGAATTTTACCCTCTGTGTATCTGCAGCAGCACCTTTTGTTTTCTTTGGTCATAGCAAATTGGCATCATTAACAGGAGAATCCTATGACTTAAAAGAAAAATATACTCTCTCACAGCTCTGGAGGCCAGAAGTCTGAAATCATGATGTCAAGGGGTCACTCCTTCTGGAGGCTTTAAGGGAGGTTCCTTTCCATGCCTCTCTCCTGGCTTCTGAGGATTGTCAGGATTGTTAGCCTCCCCCGACTGGTAGCAGATCATTCCAGTCTCTGCCTCCATCTTCACTTGGCACGTGACATTTAGTTATTATCCAAAGTATAAACTTTATAAGCATGTGTTAAAAATTATAAATGTATAATTTTAGATGGCTAAAGTTTTCAAAAACCAAAGGCACGAAAATAGTAATATGAAATAAGAAAAAGCAAACTATTTCTTAAAGTATTTGACTCAGAAAATTTTCTTCTTTCTGTAGCTGTTGGAAAAATTAGAGGAAAGCCTCTTCCATTACTCTTATTTTTTGAGGCCCTCTTTATCACAAGTCATGCTTTTCGATGTCCTGTTGATGCAGCTCTAACCCTGGAAGGAATCAAATGTGGATTATCAGAAAAACGGTTAGATTTAGTTATCAATTGGGTTACACAGGAAAGGTAAGCAACGTTAAGCTTTTAACTCAATTTTGACATTTGGTTATAAAGTTGTTTGCTCTAAAAATATTAATAATTTTCTTATCAATACATTATTTGTACATTTGCTTCAGGTCCCTATTGCAATTAATCAGAAAGTGTTTAGTGGTTGGGTATGGTGGCTTATACCTGTAATCCTCGCACTTTGGGAGGCCGAGGTGGGAGGATCACTTGAGGTCAGGAGTTCAAGATCAACTTGGCCAACATGGTAAAACCCTGTCTCTACTAAAAATACAAAAATTAGCTGGGATGGTGTCGCACAGCTATAATCCCAGCTATTCAGGAGGCTGAGGCAGGAGAATCGCTTGAGCCTGGGAGGCAGAGGTTGCAGTGAGCTGAAATCGCACCACTGCACTCCAGCTTGGGTGACAAAGCGAGACTCTGTCTCAAAAAAAAAAAAAAAAAGTGTTTTCTAAGAATTCATGGAGTAATGAGGCCCAGTCACAATGAGCCCAGATCGAGAGTTGATTCTTGACAGTTCTCAAGATGATTCATTATGACTTAATGGTGGATGTAAGTTGAGCAATGAAGATAGAGAATTGGTGGGTATCACTCTGCTGGGAGGGAAAAGGCAGGAACCTAGTTCTAGGCAGGATGTGAGCAGATATAAAGGTAAACCCAGAGATAACATATAAGCCAGAAGGACATGGACTGAGGTCGCATTTAGAACATACAAGCCAACACAGATGGGCAGGAGGTGGCTTCTTGGAGCTGGGTCTCAGTACTGATTGGCAAGTTTGTTCAGAGTTCTCTTAGGTTACGTTCCCTAGAGCCAAAGCCTGAGACAGGAATTTGGATGCCTGTGATTGATAGATGGAGGGCTTCTCAGGCAATACCTAAAAGGGAGTGAGTGAAGCAGAACAGAGAAGGGGAAAGAGCCAACCAAGGATGTGGCCTCAGGAAAAAGTCTACTTTTGGCTTATGATGACTCTGGAGCATAAACCATGATACAGAGCTGTTCTGTGAGGCTAGGGCCTGCCTCTTGTTTCTTTCTGTCAATCGGTCAAGGGCTCTGAGCTGCCTGGAGAGGGTGGGAGCACTAGCCAACAACAATTGCTGTAGAGGAGAGGCACCTATGAGCCATTGACAGTCAATACCCAGAGCTGCAGGGGAAGGGTACACTGCCTAGTAAGGAGGATTTCAGTAAGGAGGACGCCCTAAAGCAACATCTATCCCAGTCAGCCATTTGCACAACACAGATCTATTTGTCTCTTTCCTTCTCACATTAAGTTCACTGTATCTCGACACAGCTTCTCCAAGATTCCGTGGTCATAATTCCTGAGAAAACTCACTGCTGGAGGAAAAAGGCAGAAACCTGCTTTTATACAGACTGTGAATACATGTAAAGGATAAGTAAGCCCTTTACACAGGAGGGCTAGTGGGATGCACAGTAGCTCCCTACGATAGCTACAGCTGGTCCTAAATCTAATTTTTTTTTACAACTTTATTGAGTTATAGTTTACATAGAATAAACTACATATATTTAAAGTGTACAATTTGATGAGGTATTTTTTTTCTTTCTTTTTTTTTTTTCCTTTCTTTAGACAGAGTCTCGCTCTGTCCCCCAGGCTGGAGTACAGTGGCTCGATTTCAGCTCACTGCAACTTCTGCCTCCTGGGTTCAAGGCATTCTCCTGCCTCAGCCTCCTGAGTATCTGGGACTACAAGTGTGCACCACCACGCCCAGATAGTTTTTCTATTTTTAATGGAGACAGGGTTTTGCCATGCTGGCCAGGCTGGTCTCGAACTCCTGACCTCAGCT
The DNA here is from genome assembly GCF_009761245.1 of Sapajus apella. Taxonomy (NCBI): domain Eukaryota; kingdom Metazoa; phylum Chordata; class Mammalia; order Primates; family Cebidae; genus Sapajus; species Sapajus apella. Next base: position 52,454 of record NW_022437359.1, read on the forward strand.
GATCTGCCCTCCTCGGCCTCCAAAAGTGCTGGGATTGCAGGCATGAGCCACTGCACCTGGCCTTGATGAGTTTTTCAAAAACCAGCCTTACTGGGATATAATTGACATACAATAAACCACACATATTTAAAGTGTAGGATTTGACAAGTTTTGACATGTACATATACTCATAACATCATCACCATAATTAAGATAATAAACATATGTTTCCTGATGTCCTTTGTAATGCTTCCTCCTCCATCCTGTCTTCTCAGTCCACTCTACTCTATCTCCAGGTAATAACTTATCTGCTTTCTGTCACTATAGATTAGTTTGTATCTTCTAGAATTTTAAATAGATGAAATCCTATAGTATATATTCTTTTTTTTTTTTTCTTGGACTGGCTTCTTTCATTCATCTTAATTATTTTGAGTTTTTTTTTTTTTTTTTTTTTTTTTTTTTAAAGGTGGAGTTTCACCATGATGGCTAGGCTGGTCTTGAACTCCTGACCTCAGGTGATCCACCCACCTCAGCCTCCCAAAGTGCTAGGATTATAGGAGTGAGCTGCGCCTGGCTATTTTGAGATCTTTTTTTGAGATGGAGTTTCACTCTTGTTGCCCAGGCTGGAGTGCAATGGCGTGATCTCAGCTCATTGCAACTTCCACCTCCTAGGTTCAAGCGATTCTCCTGCCTCAGCCTCCCAAGTAGTTGAGATTACAGGTGCCCACCACCACACCTGGCTAATTTTTGGTAAAGTTGGTGGTTTGCCTTTTTGGCCAGGCTGATCTTGAACTCCTGACCTCAGGTGATCTGTCCACCTTGGCGTTCCCAAAGTGTTGGGATTACAGGCATGAGCCACTGCGCCCAGCCTGAGATTTATCCATACTAATTAGTATTCATTGTTTTTCTCCTCTATCACCCATTTTAGATTTTTCTCACTCTTGGACTTCCGTTGATCTTGATAGCTTGCCTGGCAGGACGAGCCTGGTTACCATGACTTTATCAAACTGCAGTTGTTGATTTACCCTCTAGCAGTTTTTAGTTGGCATGGAAGTACCCTGAGACATCCCAGTAGATAATTTGCCACCTATAACTGAGAACTGTATGCCATTCAAAAAACAGCTACTAGGCCATGCTAAAGCTGGAGCATTTATCCATGGGACATCAGACTGTGCAATGAGGACTGCCCATCATGAATGGCATTCTGACAGACTCACCAACTCATGAGGTCAGGTAGGCTCTGAGGAATCCATCCAAAATCAGATACAACCAAGATTGGGCTGGAGCAGGCCCAGAGCACATATATAAGCTTCATGGACAGGTGGCCCAGACTCTATGTCAGCTACCATTGACTGGGAGACATTACTGCAACTCATACCTAGGACCTCATGAGGGATGGATTTACCTAAAACCAGCAGACTGAGAAAGAAAAAAACCCCAAAACCAAACTTGGTCCATGGATGATTCAGGTGGAATCCAGGTAATGTTAGCTTGTCACTTCATTCTTTGAAGTGATATTCTTTAGGATAAAGTATTACTGTTTTTGGATTGGGTCTCACTCTGTCACCCAGGCTGGAGTACAGTGGCATGATTTCGGCTCATTGCAACCTCCACCTCCCTCCTGGTGAAACCAGTCCTTCCAACTCAGCCACCTGAGTAGCTGGGACCACAGGTGTGTGCCACCACACACAACTATTATTATTATTATTATTTTGTATTTTTGGCAGAGATGGGATTTCACCATGTTGCTCAAGCTGGTCTCAAACTCCTGAGCTCAAGAATATTTCTTTTTTCTTTTCAAATAGACCACTTTGTATTTAAAAGTTTATTTCTTAAACCAGTGACAATTGTAAATACCTGGATCTCGAAAATAAGACTGACCCTGCTCAACTTTCATGCCCAGTAGTCTACTTGAGGAATATATCAGTCAGTGTTCTCCAGAGAAACAGAGCTAATAGGAGATATATACCTATATCTATATCTAATATACATATATATGTATATCAATGTATGTATGTATCTATCTATACACACACACAAATAAGAAATTGGCCCATGCAATTGTGGAGGCTAAGAAATCCCAAGATCTTCAGTCAGAAAGCTCTGGGGACACAGGAGCGCCAATGATGTCGTTCCAGTCAGAAAGCTAGCAGGCTAGAGACCCAAGAAGAGCTGATATTTCAGTTTGAGTCTGAAGGCAGGAAAAGACTGATGTGCTAGCTCAAGCAGCAGGTAGGAGGATTCCCCTTACTCAAGAGAGGGTCAGCCTTTTTGTACTGTTCAGGTCTTCAACTGATTGGATGGGGCGCACCCACTTTGGAGAGGGCAATCTGCTTTACAGTCTACTGACTTGAAAGTTTGTCTTTTAAAGAGAATCATTTCACAGATTTTCAGTGATTGAATAAAGCATTCCCCTTTCCATTTGAAAGGAAAATGGAAAATAAAAATATGCATCTAGGCGGGACGCAGCGGCTCACGCCTGTAATCCCAGCACTTTGGGAGTCTGAGGTGGGCAGATGACTTGAGGTCAGGAGTTCAGTAACAGTCTGGCCAAGATGGTGAAACCCCATCTCTGCTAAACATACAAAAATCAGCCAGGAGTGGTGGCTCATGGCTGTGGTCCCACCTACTCTGGAAGCAGAGGCAGGAGACTTGATTGAACCAGGGAGGTGGAGGCTTCAGTGAGCCAAGATCATACCACTGCACTCCAGCCTGGGTAATACAGCCAGACTCCATCTAAAAAAAAAAAAAAAAAAAAAAAAAAAAAAAAAAAAATATTTAATTTCCTATAGAAATCTAATTTTCTTAGCAAATACACAACTACATTCCAAATAACTTTATTTTTATATTGACTGACTGTTATCGGGGTGACAGAAATTGACAAGAGTTATCAATAGACATAGGCAAAGGGAGGAGATGCTTTAAAGTAGCATCTACAGGAAGATGGCTCCCAGCTAGAGCAGAGAACAGAGCAGCAACATTTCAACCAAATGTTTGACTTTCCTAGTCTATGAAATTTTCTTACCAGTCACACAGCTGCAAAGGGTGAAAATCCTATCAGGTCATCCAAGAAAATAATCTTGGGTTTTCCTATAAGATTTCTCTCCTTGTGGATACTTCTGACTATAAGTAGAACAATCGAACAGTTGCTGTGCCTGCTGGCTTTTCATAATTGCTTTATGGCAAACCATAAAGCAATTGTAGGAATGATTGTAAGGAAGTGTATACTCACCCTGGGGATATACATATTTGTATACATATCTATCACAATTGTAAGCTTGGGAACAAGTAAGGACCTTTCACAGCACATTCCTGTGTGAATACCTTGGGGTAGGGCAGAATCAGTCTTCGGTTTTCCCAATAAGAAGAACCACATCTTAGGGCCTGATAACCTGTCCCCATGTACCTAAAATTATCATGTTTCACAAAATTATACAGTTTATTCAGACACTGACTTTTTATTTACAATTTTTTTTTGGCTGAAAAAAATGTTTTTTGTTTTTTTTTTTCAATTTATTTATTTTACTTTAGGTGCATACTATATCTGGCATTTCTCCCCATGTTATCCCTCCCCACCCTTTCTTCCCTCCCCACCTCCCGCTGTCTCTCCCCTACACCCCCCAACTGTCCCGAGTGTGTGATGCTCCTCTCCCTGAGTCCACGTGTTCTCATTGTTCAACACACACCTATGAGTGAGAACATACGGTGTTTGGCTTTCTGTTCTTGTGTCAGTTTGTTGAGAATGATGGTTTCCAGATTCATCCAAGTCCCTACAAAGGACATGAACTCATCATTTTTTATGGCTGCATCATATTCCATGATGTATATGTACCACATTTTCTTTGTCCATCTATCATTGATGGGCATTTGGGTTGGTTCCAGGTCTTTGCTATTGTACACAGGGCTGCAGTGAACATATGTGTGCATGTGTCTTTATAGTAGAACAATTTATAGTTCTTTGGGTATATGCCAAGTAGTGGTATTGCTGGGTCAAATGGAATTTCTATTTCTAGATCCTTGAGAAATCACCACACTGTCTTCCACAATGGTTGAACTAATTTACACTCCCACCAACTGTGTAAGAGTGTTCCTATTTCTCCACATCCTCTCCAGCATCTGTTGTCTCCAGATTTTTTAATGATTGCCATTCTAACTGGCGTGAGATGTTATCTCTGAGTGGTTTTGATTTGCATTTCTCTAATGACCAGTGATGATGAGCATTTTTTCATATGTGTGTTGTATATGTCCTCTTTTGAAAAGTGTCTGTTTATATCCTTCACCCACTTTTGAATGGGGTTCTTTGTTTTTTTCTTGTATATCTGTTTTAGTTCTTTGTAGATTCTGGATATTAGCCCTTTGTCAGATGGGTAGATTGCAAAAATTTTTTCCCATTCTGTTGGTTGCCAGTTCACTCTAATGACGGTTTCTTTTGCTGTACAGAAGCTCTGGAGTTTAATTAGATCCCATTTGTCTATCTTGGCTTTTATTGCCATTGCTTTTGGTGTTTTAGTCATGAAGTCCTTGCCTATGCCTATGTCCTAGATGGTTTTGTGTATGTTTTCTTTCTAGTGTTTTTTTGGTGTTAGGTTTTATGTTTAAATCTTTGATCCATCTGGAGTTAATTTTAGTGTAAAGTGACAGTTAGGGGTCCAGTTTCTGCTTTCTGCACATTGCTAGCCAGTTTTCCTAACACCATTTATTAAACATGGAGTCCTTTCCCCATTGCTTGTTTTTCCCAGGTTTGTCAAAGATCAGATGGTTGTAGATGTGTGGTGTTTCTTCTGGGGTCTCTGTTCTGTTCCGTTGGTCTATGTCTCTGTTTTGGTACCAGTGCCATGCTGTTTTGATTACTGTAGCATTGTAGTATAGTTTGAAGTCCAGCAGTGTGATGCCTCTGGCTTTGTTCTTTTTGCTTAGGATTGTCTTGGCTATGTGGGGTCTTCTGTGATTCTATATGAAGTTTAAAGTGGTTTTATCCAGTTCTGTGAAGAAGGTCATTGGTAACTTGATGGGGATAGTGATGAATCTGTAGATTACTTTGGGCAGTATGGCCATTTTCACAATATTGATTCTTCCTAACCATGAGCATGGAATGTTTCTCCATCTGCTTTTGTCCTCTCTTATTTTGTTGAGCAGTGGTTTGTAGTTATCCTTGAAAAGGTCCTTTACATACTTTATAAGTTGTATTCCTAGGTATTTTATTCTCTTTGTAGCAATTGTGAATGGGAGTTCGTTCTTGATTTGGCTGTTTGTCTGTTATTGGTATATAGGAATGCTTGTGATTTGCACATTGATTTTGTATCCTGAGACTTTGCTGAAGTTGCTTATCAGTTTGAGAAGATTTTGGGCTGAGACGATGGGGTCTCCTAGATATACAATCATGTCATCTGCAAATAGAGACAGTTTGGCTTCCTCCTTTCCTACTTGAATACCCTTTATTTCTTTTTCTTGCCTCATTGCTCTGGCTAGAACTTCCAATACTATGTTGAATAGGAGTGGTGAGAAAGGGCATCCTTGTCTACTGCCTGATTTCAAAGGGAATTCTTCCAGCTTTTACCTGTTCAGTATGATATTGGCTGTAGGTTTGTCATATATAGCTTTTATAATTTTATGATACGTTCCATCAATACCTAGTTTATTGAGAGTTTTTAGCATGAAGGGCTGTTGAGTTTTATCAAAGGCCTTCTCTGCATCTATTGAGATAATCATGTGGTTCTTGTCTTTGGTTCTGTTTATATAATGGATTATATTTATCGATTTGCGTATGTTGAACCAGCCTTGCATATCTGGGATGAAGTCTACTTGGTTGTGATGGATAAGCTTCTTGATGTGCTGCTGCAATCTGTTTGCCAGTATTTTATTGAAGATTTTTGCATCCATGTTCATCATGGACATTTGCCTGAAGTTTCCGTTTTTAGTTGAGTCTTTGCCGGGTTTTGGTATCAGGATAATGTTGGTCTCATAAAATGAGTTAGGGAGGATTCCCTCCTTTTGTATTGTTTGATACAGTTTCAGAAGGAATGGAACCAGCTCCTCTTTGTACGTCTAGTAGAATTCAGCTGTGAACCCACCTGGACCTGGACTTTTTTTGGTTGGTAGGCTATTGATTGCTGCCTCTACTTCAGCCCTTGTTATTGGTCTATTCAGGGTTTCAACTTCCTCCTGGTTTAGTCTTGGTAGAGTACAAGAGTCTAGGAATTTATCCATTTCTTCCTGGTTTACTGGTTTATGTGAGTAGAGCTGTTTGTAGTAATCGCTGATGGTAGTTTGTATTTCTGTGGGATCAGTGGTGAAATCCCCTTTATCATTTTTTATTGCTTCTATTTGATTCTTCTCCCTTTTCTTTTTTATTAATCTGGCTAGCGGTCTGTCTATTTTGTTGATCTTTTCAAAAAACCAGCTCCTGGATTTATTGATGTTTTTGAAGGGTTTTTTGTGTCTCTATCTCCTTCATTTCTGCTCTGATCTTAGTTATTTCTTGTCTTCTGCTAGGTTTTGAGTTTTTTTTTTATCTTGCTCCTCTAGCTCTTTCAATTTTGACAATAGGGTGTCAATTTTGGATCTTTCCTCTCTTCTCTGGTCAAGAGGCTATAAATTTCCCTCTTGACACTGCTTTAAAGGTGTCCCAGAGACTCTGGTAAGTTGTGTCTTCATTCTGGTTGGTTTCAAAGAACATCTTTATTTCTGCCTTCATTTGATTGTTTATCCAGTCGACACTCAGAAGCAAGTTGTTCAGTTTCCAAGTGGTTGTGCGGGTTTGAGTGTGTTTCTTGATCCTGAGTTCTAGTCTGATTGCGCTGTGGTCTGATAGACTGTTTGTTATGATTTCTGTTCTTTTGCATTTGCTGAGGAATGACTTGCTTCCAATGATGTGGTCAATTTTAGAGTAAGTGCAATGTGGTGCTGAGAAAAATGTATATTCTGTGGATTTCAGGTGGAGCATTCTGTATGTCTATTAGGTCCAATTGGTCCAGCTCTGCATTCAAGTCCTGGATATCCTTGTTAATTTTCTGTCTTCTTGATCTGTCTAATATTGACAGTGGAGTGTTGAAGTGTCCCACTATTATTGTGTGGGAGTCCAAGTCTCGTTTTAGGTCATTAAGAACTTGCTTTATGTATCTGGGTGCTCCTGTGGTGGGGGCATATATATTTAGGATAGTTAGCGCTTCCTGTTGGATTGATCCTTTTACCATTATGTAGTGTCCCTCTTTGTCTCTTTTGATCTTTGTTGGTTTGAAGTTCATTTTATCAGAGACTAGGATTCCAACCCCTGCTTTTTTTTTGTTGTTGTTCTCCATTTGCTTGGTAAATCTTCTTCCATCCTTTTATTTTGAGTCTATGTGTGTCTTTGTATGTGAGATTGGTTTCCTCAATACAGCACACCCATGGGTTCTGACATTTTACCCAGTTTGCCAGTCTGTGTCTTTTGATTGGGGTGTTTAGGTCATTTACATTCAATGTTAATATTGTTATATGTGAATTTGATCCTGCCATTTTGTTACTGGCTGGTTTTCTTTCCCATTAGTTGACTCATTTTCTTCATTGCATTTTTGGTCTTTGCCAACTGGTTTGCTTTTGCAGTGACTGGTACTTGTTCCTTTCCGTGCTTAGTGTTTCTTTCAGGAACTCTTGTAGGGCAGGTCTGGTGGTGACAAAATCTCTCAATAATTGCTTGTCCATAAAGGATTTTATTTCTCCTTCACTTACGAAGCTTAGTTTGGCTGGATATGAGATTCTGAGTTGAAAGTTCTTTTCTTTAAGGATGTTGAATATTGGCCCCCACTCTCTTCTGGCTTGTAGGGTTTCTGCCAAGAGATCTGCTGTGAGTCTGATTGGCTTCCCTCTGTGGATGACCTGACCTTTCTCTCTAGCTGCCTTCAGCATTTTTTCCTTTATTTCGACCCTGGTGAATCTGACGATTATGTGCCTTGGGGTTGCTCTTGTTGAGGAATATCTTTGTGGAGTTCTCTGTATTTCTTGAATTTGAAATTTGGACTGGCTTGCTAGGCTTGGGAAGTTCTCCTGGATATATTAGCTGGAGCATGTTTTCCAGCTTGGCTTCATTCTCCCCATCATATTCAGGTACAACAATCAAGCATAGGTTAGGTCTTTTCACATAATCCCGTATTTCTTGGAGGCTTTGTTCATTTCTTTTCACTCTTTTTTCTCTTGTCTTGCCTTCTCTTTTTATTTCATTGAGTTGATCTTCAATCTCTGATATCCTTTCCTTTGCTTGATTGATTCGGCTATTAAAACTTGTGTTTGCTTCACATAGTTCTTGTGCTGTGTTTTTCAACTCCATCAAGTCGTTTATGTTCTTCTCTAAGCTGGTTATTCTAGTTAGCATTTCATCTAACCTTTTTTCAAGGTTTTTGTTTCTTTGCTTTGAGTTAGAACGTGTTCCTTTAGCTCAGAAAAGTTTGTTAATTATCCACCTTCAAGCCTGTTTCTGTCAATCTGTCACACTCCTTGGTCAAGTTGTGATCCTGTGTTGTTGAGAAGTTGTGATCCCTTGAAGGAGAAGAGGTGTTCTGGTCTTTGATGGTTTCATCTTTTTTGCGCTGGTTTTTTCCCATCTTTGTGGATTTACCTGGCTGTCGTGTCAGCTATTTACAATTTTTTTTTTTTTGAGATGATGTTTTGCTCTTATTGCCCAAGCTGGAGTGCAATGGTGTGATCTCAGCTCATCACAACCTTCGCCTCCTGGGTTCAAGCAATTCTCCTGCCTCTGCTTCCCCAGTAGCTAGAACTACAGCCATGAGCCAACACACCTGGCTAATTTTTGTATCTTTAGTAGAGACAGGGTTTCTCCATGTTGGTCAGGCTGGTCTTGAACTCCCAACCTCAGGTGATCCGCCCGCCTTGGCCTCCCAAAGTGCTGGGATTGCAGGTGTGAGCCCCAGCACCCTGCCAGAAATGTTTTGAATTTTGTTAAACTTTGAACAAAACAAGAAAATCAGTTTTGTTAGCTTATAAAGAAAATTTGAAGGCTGGTCATGGTGGCTCATGCCTGTGATCCCGACACTTTGGGAGGCCAGGGCAGGAGGATTGCTTGAGCTCAGGGGTTCAAGACCAACCTGGACAACATAGGAGACCTTGCCTCTATGAAAAGAAATAGAACAAAATAATCCAGACATGGTGGTGCAGACCTGTAGGCTCAGCTACTTAGGAGACTGAGGTAGGAGGATTACTTGAGCCTGGGAGAGCAAGGCTTCAGTGAGCTTGAGCATGCCACTGTCCTCCAGCCTGGGCAACAGAATTAAATGTTGTCTCAAAAAAAAAAAAAAAAAAAAAAAAACCAACAGCAACAAAAATATATA